>NC_047509.1:8045686-8345686 GCF_902827115.2 Pseudochaenichthys georgianus
CCTTTAGTATGGTCAGGTTAAGTCAGATAAATGCTTTAATGCCAAGAGGCAAGATTGGTAGTGAAGGTATTCTGTTGGCATGATATTGGCCATTCTTTATCGTGGGTGATCCAAATGAGACTAAATCAAGCAAGCAAACGGTGATGAGAGGATGATCACAGAGAAAATAACGAAGGGAACTAAGAAGAGAAAGAAGTACAAACCATGTCTGACAGAATATGTCATAATGAAAGAAGTATAGGAAAAAGGAATGACAACAGGAAAGATTTAATGATAGATAAAGATAATGATTTATACACAACACTTTCTGAAGGCACAGTCACAGTGTGTCGCTCCTCTGTACTGCAATTCTCTGTCCCAGACAACCATATAATTATGACAGCAAAGCATGTGCGTCACTCAGCAACCGAAACTCTTATCGCCGCTGGAGCTGCATTCAATGTTTCACTGAAAGCTTTGCTTATCCCTCGAAGTATTGATTTTGTCTTTCAACAATTGGCGTTTTTTATTTGATTTCTTATCATTTTAAAATGGCAGTTTTTGAAAGGATCCATATCAAGGGTTGAATCGAGGCTGTTGCTGGACCTAGCCTTTGGCCCCTGTATGCCATTTTGATGATAATATAAGTGTGGTCATTAAGCATACATTTAGCATACTAAAAATGTATTATCACTTGTACTTTTTTAGTAAAAAACAACTTCAGGCGGTTCAGATGTACTGTGCTCAGCACTCACAGCCTCTTCTATCCCCCACAACATGTGCTCGTGAACCAATTGAAGTTTATAACCAAGAAGAAGCAGCAGCAGATAATGGGGGAAGATAAATGTTATTTCTGACCTTTTGTACAGAACTCATTCCTGGAAAAACAACACAGCGACCAGGCCGTCTATGTTGTCCATTATCTATGAAATTGCAGAGTTGTTAAAAAGGAAATGTAGCTTTTACCAACTGGAAGTGCAAGAACAAATGTTCCCTACCTCATAATATTCAACCATTTACAGTCCTAACACCTTTTGTCAGTGGTCAACAGGTTGTTGATCCTTTAACGTATTATGTCACTGGATACAATCTATCTCTACTTTATTATCTTATCTTGTAGTGTTTGTTACAAGTCAGGTTTATTTATATAGTATATATGTTGATGTGACACAATAAAGTGTTGGGTGTAAATCTGTTAACACAAATAGCATCTGCTGTTTAGATCTTCATTTAGTTTCTCTAAATGATTAGACTCAACGTGTTTTGATTGGCTTGATTGGGATGAAAGTGGTGATTTCTGTTTTGTGGTTTTTTGAGGGAGGCACTGGGTTATGGTTGTATGATTGTCTGATAACGAATCTGAAGTCGAAGATATTAGAGACGCGGCGGTGTTTTTAAAACATTAATAACACCAGTTTTCAGTTTACCATCCGATTGAATTACTTTGCATTGTGGGTCTTATGTCGGGTATGGTTTAGGCAATTTTGTATTGGGCTTCCCTCGTTGTCCTGAGCTGCCCATGGACTACAGATGCACTTTTGTTCAAAGCCATTATCTTTAACAATGCATACAATTATGACAGTTATATTTTAAATTGCACATGGACTATTTTGTATAACATTAAACCTTTCCTGTGATGTGGTTTCTGCACCTTGCTAAGACAAGCTGTAGGTCTACAAGAGTACTGCAGTGGATATGTTACACTATCCTACCCTACTATTATTATATACATATATTGCCATTATCCAGCCAGTGTATGCTGTATTGCTTCAAGGGGAAGACTTTTCTGTTGCATCAGAAAGACATGGGACTAGCGAGTGAAAGACATGGATGAAATGCCTGCTGTGTAAGCAATTTGTTTATGGTTTATTTCACTTATTCCACCTCCAAAAGGAAAGGCCTGACAGTCATGTGCAGGTACCCAAATAGTTCAGTTGTTTATTATTACATAGCGTCCAAGCATGACATTTGTTTTCATGCGTACCAGAACAATATGTTAACTGATACATGTATAATTCTGAAACAGTACCACCAACATTTGGAGCAAGTATACAGTAGCTTGTGAAAAAAGGCAGCTAATCAAAAGTGTGCAAAATGCAACAGCTTTAAT
This sequence comes from Pseudochaenichthys georgianus, assembly GCF_902827115.2. Taxonomy (NCBI): domain Eukaryota; kingdom Metazoa; phylum Chordata; class Actinopteri; order Perciformes; family Channichthyidae; genus Pseudochaenichthys; species Pseudochaenichthys georgianus. Next base: position 8,047,776 of record NC_047509.1, read on the forward strand.
TCTGACTCAATGTTTTGACCTAGCTCAAATATCTGCCACTAACAATGTAGTGTATTACACAGGTCACTACGTTTGGATTTATTCACTCAAGGTTTGTTGAGTTTTGAATCCTTTACTACTGCGTTTAAGGGCCATAATGTGCGTGCTTTTACACTCGCTCAAATCCCTCAGGCAGCTGTTCATTTCATAACAGGCAATAACAGACAATGTTCCCGCTATCTTGGGACCAAGGTCATTTTGCTGGTAGGTCAGACTTTGAATACTTGTATGAGGCCACTGTCTGCTTGGATGACAGCATATGACAGTATGGGTGTGTTTCCTTAGAATTTACTTTTCCTTGAACCCTTCTCATTTAGCCAGTACTGTGTGTCAGCAAAATGTATTCTGACAATGAATCCAAATACATGAAGAGTTTCAAGGATAAAGCTTATAGACTGGCTTGGTTGTTATATTTACTAGAACAACAGCCTGTTTAAATTGGTGACCTGCAGATCCTCGTACTGTAAATACACATGAACATTATGGACTAAAGGAGTTATGTATTTAGCTGTAAACAGACTCTTCGCTTTAGATGTGTTAATATTGTGTAAGAAAAACAGTGAAAACAAAGCCTGCTGTTTACAACGGCACACTCAAGATCAATGTTTTGTTTTCAGAGCATCGTCAAATATACAGTATTTTATGTGGTTTAAAAACACAGATGGCAAAAAAAGCATTATCTAATAACAAAAAATCTTGGTCAAAATGTTGGTAATGACGTTGTTTATTAACTATTTCCGGGTCAACCTGTTGCGGTCTCCATTTTACTGACACTTTACACCTTGTACATTTACTAAATATCCTTAAAAAACAACTGAGACTCGAGCGCCATGTTGTGTCTCGTCAGATTTGTTAGTATTATTTCTTTGTTTAGTTAATATCGTTAAGTCCGCGTCTGCTAACTCTTTTTTGTCGTCTGTAATTTCCTGTTTTACTTTGATAATCTCCTCTCTCATTTCAGGTAGTTCGACTCCTACCCATGTGTATTAACTGACCTGATGACCTGCCCCGCCCTTATTGTGTGCACCTGTAGAGTTGCACCAGATTGTTTCGACCCTTGTGATACTTGTCAGCCAGTTGTCATCTGAGCTCCAGTGGATTTAAGTTAGTTTTTTGGAAAGTCATTTTTTGGAGTCCTTGCTTTACTTAAGTGTTTGTATTGCCTTCAAGTCAATTCCTTTTTTGAATCATCTTTTGTCTGGAGTCGTGCATGTGGGTCCTATCATTTCTGTGTGTGCCCCAGTCGTACCATGCCATTATTTACAAATTAAGTGACTCACAGAAATCTCAGGTACTATCAGGGTAATCTGAAAGACCCACACTTACTTACAATACACTGTCATTAGTGTGAATGAGAGATAATTGTACTTGAAAATGCAACTTGAAAAAGAGAGGGGTAAGTGTTGGAGCATTTTTGAGAAAGAATCATGCTAAATCAACTCACCTTTCTCATCAATAATCTTTGGCTTTTCCCTTTCTTTATATTTCTCCACTGTTGTATTTGGGTCATTTTCCATTTCGAATTCTCTCATCTATCTCTCTTACCCTGCTTTTCAAAACATCAACTAGATCTAAGGAAGAAATATGTCTCCAGAGTTATGAGGGCAGCTCAGCATGTCTGACCAAAGATAAAAGACTCTGAAAGGTTTTTGCTCTATACTCAATGACAAAAGAGATAGGGGAGAAAAACAAGAGGATGATAAGAGAGGAAGAGAGAAAAACAAGAGGATGATAAGAGAGGAAGAGAGGAAGCTCAAGGCGAGGAAATAGAAATGCTAAGGCATATTGTATTGTTTCAAAACTGGATGTCTTTTGATAAGCATTCAGACTTTCTGGTGTTAAATGTACTTTACTTGGAAGTCATGTAACTTACAATGTCACCATATACTGTAGCAAATGTTTCCATTAAAGATGAAACATATTTACAGCAGAGTTCTGATAAAGTGAGCAAACTAGAATAAACTGAAAAAGACGAGTGATGATGAAACAGCAGTGCTCTAGAAATCCTACATCATTCAATCAGAATTCCTTTAGGACATCCGCCTGACAATGAAGCAGTTGTGAAAAATCTGTAGCTTTTGAAAACCTGATAAACCTGAGAACATTTGAAACTTCTTGAGCCTGCGCTTCAAATGTGTTCCATGTAGAAATACACCCAACTAATCAGCCTAAAATATGAAGTGTCCTGTCCCTTGTGATTATAATGCAGTGAATGTAATCCTTTTCTCCCACGTGAAGTTCTATTTCCTGATTAGGACATCTTTAATCAGGAAGGAACAATTCAAAACGTAGGATTTAAATGTCTTAAGCAAATATTTCAACCTTAGAAATCTGGACATCTCAACAGGGTCCATAACAAGACAGTGAGAAGAAGCAACTGACCTAAATTGTCATATGTATGCAAGTCATAGTGGACGATTACATAGAGCACGTTAAAAGCACCAGTTCTGAGTGGTGCTGCTTGATGTAAGCAGACATTAATTAATAAGGGACATTAATGGTATACAGTCTCTTCTCTTGGTGGTTGTACTTTAAATCCAATTTGCATTATGACCCTTTCAAAATACTCAATCTCTGATCAGGCCAACAAACCCTAAATGAAACTGTAGAGTGGCTTTCTAAGATCCTAACAGAGTGCGGATTTCTGCAGCCGTTTTCAACCAATGCTTTACTAAAGTTAAAAGTATTATCATTGCGGTAACAGAAATGTGCAATACGCTCTCCGACATGCTCCGTCATGTTCAGCACGGGAGGGGACAGACGTATGTTTAAAGTGGACCTATCATGGGCTGATTCTGTGGCAAATGAGCTGCAGCTGACCACGCCCCCCTGCAAAGGAGGGTGGCGTGGCAAGAACGTCATGTTACCATGCTTTTTCCATGCTGTTACCATGCTGTTACCATGCCAAGCAACCTCTCATTCCCCTGATAGGTGGAGAGTTGCCCGTATAGGCGGAGCCCCCCGTTTCTGACGTTAGAAACATTTCAAATCTGGATCAGTCTGTATCAGATCCGTTGCAGCCCCATTTTTAGAGATTTGGGTCTGGAGGAAAAGAGAGAGGGTTGTGTTTTCTGACACTTGGTGAGTTCCCTGACACACTGGAGACACATATTCATGTATACAAGACGTACAAAGTGCATTTTGCATGATAGGTCCCCTTTAAGATATGATAAATGACCAACTTTTTCTAATGTGTTATCAGGCTGTTGGTTTTGAGTCAAATGAACATATTAGCATTATTGGAGGAAAGCCATGCTATGTTTTCATATTTGCCAATCGTTAAATTGTGTTAGTAAAAAACAAGCCCTTGTGTTGCTCCGCCTTTCTTACGGTCAGCTCTTAGCTCCACATCCCGACAATTTCCATAATCGTCAAGCTGAAGGGTTCTGTTTGCAGAAGAGGCACATAACAGCGCTGCGGCCTTCAGCTTATCAGCAAAGGTCACTGCTGACTTTCAATGTGTGCTCAGTCTATCAAGTGGTCAATTCATCATTCATAGGACGAAAAAGAGAGACATAAAGGAAGACAGAGGACGAAGGTTGGCAGAAAGAGAAACGACACGCTCAGAAGCAGACAAGCAGGTCAACCTAGAGGCAGAGGGACTGTAACATTGACGGCATTGCTCTAATGGTCAGAGTCAAGTTAGCCCTCACAGCTGATCCCCAGTTCTGTATGGGAGGCACTGATTCTACTTTTCTCCCATTTACTTTACTGGGTACTGATCCAAACCTCTAATCTTCTTTCTTTATTATTTAAGTTAATGTGTGATTGGTTACTCATGGTTAAGCATAGCAACAAGGGCCTGTTAACACTAATCTGTTAAGGCTCATGATTAATCTGGATACCTTAAAGCGTTAAAAAGAAAATTAATGCAAATGACTAAGTTTGACCCTAACTTCCTCCCGTACTTTCAGTGCTATGTTTCAAGTTCATTTTATTACATTACATGTCACTTGTTCGACACTTTTATCCAAAGCGACTGACATACTCAATACTGTGGGCAATCCCCACGAGAGCAATTTGGGGTGAAGTGTCTTGCCAAGGGACACATCGACATGCTGACTGCAGTGGGGTTTGAACCTGTGGTCCCAACACCAACACTCAACCCACTGCACCACACGCCTCCCCTTTTATCACAGCAAAAAGGAAAAGAAAGTGCAGAATCAGGCACAAGCCATGTGTATTGCACTGACTGGAGACCACTGGACAACAGAAGGAACTATACTATGTGCGACACATCTAATCCATGACACATGTTCTGCACTCCTGAGTAGTGAAGATTATAGCGATAGGAATCAAAGCATCTCTCTATGACAGCTGGTTTGTCAATGCTTTAGCTAGGTGTCGGCCAATTGTCCGACTTCAAGGAAATGTTCAGAAATCATCAAAACTAAGCTGAGATGTTATTATAAAGTATACAACCCTTTTATTTCTCAAATCAAACACTGACATCATAATACATGTATACTTTATATTCTCTTGTAAACAGACCACAATGTGATATTGTGATGGAAGTTAAACAAAGTTGAGATGTTACAATAATGCAAAAGAACATCTTCAATGGGATCACACCAGCCATCATTCGGGCCAGGGGCATTTAAACTACTAGCCGATTGCCCCCTTGGTTCCCGCTTGTGAGCCACGCCCATGTTTGTACTCAACCTTTATTTTGATCTCCACTACACACCTGCAAAGTTGGGTCAGGGTGACAAAATATTTCCACAGAATGAATGACACACCTAAACACATGCTCAAAATGGCCTCTGTGGTAGCTCCTGCTACAGATGCTGTCTCCTGGAGCGTCATGATAACACACACACAGACTCTCAAGCTGAAAACATTTAAATTGGGGTGGCTTGTAAATATTTAACATAGGTGAGTCATGTCTAGCCAGGACTGTCTGCGCTGGGATCTAACCAGCTTATCAGATGAATGCATCACTGTCAGTCCGCTTCTGTCTCACTCGCTCTCTGTCCTTCATGTCCTTTCTTACAATTATACTCTCTTTCTGTCTCTCCTCTCTCCTCTCTCCTCCCTCTGTTTCCTGCCTCTCTTACTCTCTCGCTCATATCATTAGCTGATTACTCATCCATCAACATGAATTACAGAACAGTGTAAGCCAAGGGATAAAAATGCACTTGCTCTGCTCATCACTCAACCCATGTGCTTGTGTGTGTGTGTGTGTGTGTGTGTGTGTGTGTGTGTGTGTGTGTGTGTGTGTGTGTGTGTGTGTGTGTGTGTGTGTGTGTGTGTGTGTGTGTGTGTGTGTGTGTGTGTGTGTGTGTGTGTGTGTGTGTTTGTGTGTAATTCCATCATGCAATATTCAGGTTGTTGGCATTGCAAGGCTGGCAATAAAAAAAGTACACACACATACTCACACAAATAAACACAATTTACTACCTGCTTCATTATGTGATGGATCACCTCTCCCCTAAATTAGCAATACAAGCCAAGGATCTCACACACACACACACACACACACACACACACACACACACACACACACACACACACACACACACACACACACACACACACACACACACACACACACACACACACACACACACACACACACATTCCCATCTCTCTGATTATCTGAGCAGATGAGTTGGTGAGATAAAGAGAGGGAGGGAGAAGTCAGAGAGTTTAAGGGGGAGAGAGAGGCAAGTAAAGTCATTTGAATACGAGACGAACAGTAAATGCTTTTTCCCCACAAATTACAACATTATTGCAACATACCTTCTAATTTAAACAATTTTGACTTGGAAATGCATTTAACTTCATTTCAATTTGGCACAGTCAAACATATACCTATGACATTGCAACGTGTGCCTATGACAGAGTAAAAGTATTGATCACCAACCTCTGCATGCTTTAGAAATACTTTATTGAAAATGAAACAAGGTCAAAGTAAGCAGAGAAAGAGTAAGTTACTATACACATTTAGCACAAATGTATTGAACATTTCCATGAATTCTGTGAGTAAAAAGTACATGAATGAGGTGCTTTAATAATTTTAGTTATGCAACCATGATTCTATGTCGAAATAAAAATCAATATGGCTCACTCCAACCACTGGCTATGCTGCTCATGATCAAGTGTCCCTCGAGGCTGCTTTCACACGGATAGAAGTCAAATGGTTCTGCGCTGATGATGCCTTTGTGCTTCCACAAAGAGAGCGATGCTGCCCGACGAGGCGAAAGCACTAACCTTGGCGTCGTGAATCGCTCAAAATTGTCGCTGAGCGCTGTGCTTTGACCTTGTTACAGCTGACCTTTCGATATGCAACCAATCAGATAAAAGCCGTTTCCAGTAAACATGGAAAAGAAACGGACTGTTTTCACCGCAAGACTTCTCAATCACAAAATGGCACTGAAGTTAATATTCAGTCAGAGTTTGGCTTGATTTGGCTCTGCATCAATGTGAGTGTTGAGTAAATCCAATATGGCCATCAGGTGAATATAGCAAAGGGGAGACATCAAGTCAAACAGTTGTCAGCACAAAGGCTCTGAATATCCCATCTCATTATCCCTTATTCAAATGAATTAAACAAAGAGTAATTTATATTCCAATGAATATTCTATGTTCCACGGAGACCTTGAGCTCTGATTCTGTTAACTCACCTTGTCTTTCCCTCTCTCTTAACCTGTCGCTGTCTGCCAGTCTTTTCAATTTTACTTCCTTTCTCTTTATTCTATCCCATAATCTTTTCCAAAGTTTGACTATTATTGCCTGCCTCATTATTCTTACATAATTCATCAGGCATCAACTCCAATTTATTGGCTTGCTGACACTCAAAAGTAACTATTTCCTTTTGCTATTTCAACCTTTGGTATTAAATAAATAATAATATATTTACATTATACATAAACTCCCATGCATATACTTTCCTGCATTCTAATGCCTTTTATAAGATCTATACAGCAAGCTGAATGGAATATACAATTGAATGCATTGCTATATGATATGATTATGTACACTGATCAAGTTCCTTAGTAATCACTGTTAATTGTTCGGATACATATTGACATGTGTTTGGTGCACAGCAGGTATTGCATGAAAAACCTAACAAGGCCAAACCGCTCAGAACACTCTCTCAGGTTGTTAACTACCTGCACATGTCGGTACTAGAGCAAATTGTCACTGTGACATTTTTTATTGGATAGGTATTGCAATGATTTTACCACCTGCTACAGTAAAAAGTGAAATAAAGTACTTCCACTGTGACAACATGTCCTAACTAAATCACACTGGAATACCCCTGATGTGCAATAACAATGCCTTTAAACTTAAAACGTTGTGCAATATACAGGACACTCGTGTGCAATATACACTGGTGCAATTGTTGCTCTATTTTTGTCGCATTATTCTTTTTAAATCTGTAAACATTACCGGCTACTTCTGTTTTACTTATTGTGTTTTTTATTATTAATAACGTTGGCCTACTTTTTATATAACATGTACATCTACTCTTCTTAAGAAATCTGCGCTGTTGTAATACCGTAAATGTACCCGTTGCGGCACAAATAAAGAAACTCAGATTTTGATGATTATATCTGTGTACAGGGTTATACCGGTGTCTGCCAAGTCGGTACACAGAGTCATTTGGAGCCAATGGTGATGACGTTTTCTCCATCTAATAATAATAAAGGTATTCTGATTCTGATTCTGATCTGTGGGCATGAGTCATACCAAACAATAATCACTCTGTTTCCTGATTGAGAACAGACTCCATGCTCTTCAATAAAAAAAACACAACTGTTGTTTGTGGACACATAAAAGACAGACTAGCGCTGTCTAGCATCAGAGAAATGTGTTTCACATCCAACAGAATAGAAGTGTCAGCTGGTTGCAACCAACACCTTAGATTGATGAGTCATAGTCCATGTGTTCATGCATGACTTGTACAAATACACACTCAAAATCATTTACATGCAATTTAGGTAAAAGTGAATAATCTTCGTTGTTAAGCAATGGCGTATGGTGTATGGTGTATGGTGTATGGCGTATGGTGTATGGCAGGGGTCTTCAACTAAAATTCAACGAGGTCCAGTTAGAGAAAATCTCCCCATGCAAAGGTCCGGAACATCAAAATGTCTAACTTGCTTCCTGAATTAGTGTGATATATATTGAAGTAGCGGTAGCTTTATCAACGGCTGCATGTAATCAACAACTGACTGCCAATCAAATAAAGAAAGTACAATTCAAAAACAACAATATTTATTGTCAATTAACATTGAACTATACAGTAAATACTGTGGATATGTGTAATGTTCCTCTCGGGCTGCATTTACAAATAAAATAGAGAAAATAAATAAAATAGCTTTTGAAAATATGTGCATCTTAAAAGTGCTTAATTTTTAGATAAATAAAATAAAGTGTAGCAGCAGCTTGAGTCCCTTTTTCTTTGTTAACCATTTCACATCATGACTTAACAGTTTCAGACGATTATAGAACAATATCAGTCTTTACACATCATAGCAATTGAACAGTTTTAAAGTTTCTCTTTCTTTCCCTCTTATATTGCAGTCCCTCACTCACTTTTTTTAAATTCAGTGTAAGAATTGAGCTGGAGCTTGTCCTGCCAGGAGTTTGTAAATCTGGGCTGAAATGGTGTCAGGGCCATTCTCACACACATGCAGGTGCTGATTGGTTACAGTGATGAAAAACACAGGTATGGTGAAAAAAGAGAGAACTATTCGAAGCAGAAAAAAAACAGCGTAATATACCATCTGACAAAGGCCTGGGCTATAATGCTTCAATTAACTGCTATTCTTTATAATATACTCAGATCAATAGGAGACAGAGATGTTAAGTTATAAATCAAGAGGTTTTATTATTATTTACAGCAGGGGTGGGAACCTTTTTCCTTTCAATTTTTACAACATCCTCTGAGGGCCGCACAAATGATTGAACTCAACCTCTGCTTAAAAAAACTAAAATCACAGCCCATTCATTTGGCCTTTCTTTCATGCTGTGCAAAGAAAAAGCAACCAATCCAGATATCTCCCCATGACTCACGCATGCATGCATGTGCACGGTGTGGCATGACCACCCAAACAGAAAGATATGGACACAAGATGTGTGCAAATGTATTTAATATCCTATCCATGTGAACATGATTTAAGTGGGGGGGACCTAACCTCCTATAGGGGGGTCCGGGGGCATCCTCCCCCGGGAAGATTTTTTTTTAAATATTGAAGTTAAAAGCATCAATCTGGTACACTTTGAGAGCAACATTAAGAGACCTATGGATACATCTCTCAACACCCATATGAAACAGAACTGTAAGCATATCTTTCTTTTTGGATATTTTACAAATCACTCCCATTTTAAACTCTATTCTTGTTATTTTTAACAACTTTTTTGTTACTGTCATATAGTATTTTATACCTGTTTTTCATTTAGTCTCATTAATAACTCTATTGATCATATCAAGGTGTGCCTTAACCTCACTGAGCTGAGGTTATTTGAGCCTCTCAGGAGAGAGCTCTCTTCCACCTGGTTGTAGAAAAGCGCTTTAAATTCGTTAGCATAGCTAGCTAACCAGATGCTAATAACAACAGATCGCCACTGTGCTTACAACTAAAGACACAGCCACGCAAACACTGCGGCATGTGTACGGCTCCTTATGGGTATTGCAATATGTTCAGGGCTGGAGCGGCGTTCCGGTGCACTCTGTCAGCACTCCTTTCAGACGAGACATATACCACGTGAAGACACGTTACGCTCGTGTTGTGTTCATGGAACCTGTCCTTGGCCAGGAAAAACAGGTACTCGCTTGTTTAATTCTTTTTGCGGTCTAGATTTCTTCTTCTTTTTTGAAGTGAGAAGTTGTCCGTCAGTCGGACTGACGGACGGTCTCCCCCCCCCCCCCCCCACCCCCAAAACGAAAACTCTTCGGTTCTCCACGAATTACACAAGTCACCCAAATCAGCGTTAAAAAAGCGGGAGGAGCCGAAAAATCCCCTATTAATGTATTGATTATAGCTCCGGGTCCGTATAGGTCGGCGTCTGGGTCCGGATCCGGACCGCGGTCCGCCTGTTGCCGACCCCTGGTGTATGGTGTATGGTGTATGGTTTATTACCAGGATGTTAACAACATTATTAAATAGAAAGGTATTAAGATATGCAATCAACTTGGAGAGTTCAAGAAGATTTATTTTGTTATGCTTTTTGTCATCACGTTGTATCTCATTTTATTGGATTGAGAAGAGAATGCATTGTAAATGTTTTCTTATTGTCCAAACCAATGACTCAATCTGCCCATTTTGTATCGATAATGTTTTAAAATGGAAACAACTCACCTGAAAGGAAAACTAGATGTATTGAGTCAAAGTAAATCCAAAACATCTTTGAAACTTTACCAAAAGGCTTTTTCATATACAGAAACCTTAACTTCACGGAGACCCTTTTTCTCAGAACTGTTATCGTGAAAATGTGTAATTTGTTCGACTACTATTTGTCTTTTTCTTCGTCTTTGTTTGCCTGTGAATACTCAGTGACTCGGATGCTTTTGTTCTCGTTTCTTCTTGACCCCAGATCTCAAGTGCAGGACTTAAGCAAATTATTGTAATGACATCAAGTTTGTCCGTAACATAGTTGACAAACTGAGTAGTGAAAACATCCTTTCCCTTAAAAAAATAAAAAAATGTTTAAGCTTTGCAACTAGTGGATATGTTACACTGAAGGAATATACTAACTTGAACCACTGATTGTTCTATTGAGAAAGAACATTGTTTTTGTACTTTTTTTGTTGATGTGAAATCTACCCAAAATTATAGAATGAGTCACATGTATTTAACCATTTATGCACACTTTTTGCAATTTAGCTGGGTACCTTTCCCTTTCCAGGACCACACTGTAAAATATTACCATGATTTCACAATATTTAGCTGTAATATTTTACAATAAATTACTGTTTTACCACTTTACAGTCTTTACCTGTAATGTTCACAATATAATACTGTCATTTTGAATTTCACAGTGAAATCAATACAGGCACAGTTAATTACTGTGAATGTACAGGATCAATGATTACCAGGATTTCACAACATGTTGCTGTATTATTTCACAGTAAAATACTGTATTCAGACCATCCTCTGTGATAACACAACAAATTAATTGATTTTCTTGCTTTCATCGCTCTTGCTTGGCTTTAAATACTAATTTCTTTCTTTGGTGCAGGTTTTACTTAAATTGAAATGGGCACCGCTGCATGTGCCTTAAAATAAATGATGCAACATATACATCTATGTGAATTTGAAATGGTTGTCTTGGCTTATTGTTTTCAGGTGCTTCTTGGGCATTAACCCCAAGACGGGCTCGAAAGCCAAAAAGAGGCATGGCAATTTAAACCCCCATGTCAGCACATTCTTCAGAAAAATGGTTGACTTCGAGTGGATGTCTGTAGACATGTGTTACGTGCTCCCCTCCTTGTTTTCTTTCTGTCTCCCTGCTGCAGGTGCACCTGGGCTGAAGTCGAATAGTCCATTTAGCTTAGGAACCTTCCTAAAGGAGTGAAATGACCCGGAAGTCCCTCAGTGGCAGCCATGATAAGTGCCGTTCGAATTCTCTAGAATGATGAGAATGATAGGAAAGGAGGTTTCAAACTTCCTTTATAACCTACTTTAGCTTAGGAACCACTGGACCTCCCTAACCGATAGGAGAAGCGAAAATGCTGCCCCACAATGCCTTGCAGCCGCAGCATTTGTCGTCACTCAACAGTCGGCCGTTCACGGAAACAACCGATTATGACCGAGAAATGATATCATGAAAGTTACGGTGCTTATTAAGCTTTTTAAAACATAGGTGGTAAGTTGCCAAAGTGCTTTGTTTTGAACGTTCATCAGTATTATACTCAAAAAGAGAAATATGAACGTTAGTTTTTACTGAAATGATCAAATAAAGTCAACATTTCACAGTCTTCACTGAGCTGTGTGGGGTTTGTTCAACTTTTAAAAGATGTTTGAATGGTGATATACACAGTGATAGATGTTAAGGACTATAACGTTTATAATAAATACATCTGTATTGATTTTAAGATCTTTAGTTCATACAATCATACGTATTGGGATCATTTGTATTAATGTGGACCGGAGGGAGAGGGTGACGAGCATAAGTTTCACTTTCCTTTTTTAATTCAATTCCAACTTTGGTCATGAAGAATATGTTTCTCTGTTGTCCACGTTCATAAAGCAAAGCAGCAGCTTCAGAGCACGGTGCAGAGTCTCTAGATGAGTTTACAGTAGTCCCTCGTTCTTATTAAACATCCATGTTGTAGTCCGCTGTATAGAAAACTGTAGTTTCCATAGTTCCCCCACAGCAGCAGACGCACATTCATGACGTCCGCTGGCGCCTCAACACACGTCGGATAGTGAAAGTGCATTCGGATTCTCTAAAGTACCGCAGTCTCTTCTCCTAAGTCCTTTTGAATGATCTCGTCCACTATCCCTTAACCCCGTGACGTTTCACTCAGAGGTCAAGGAATAGACGATAGGGTTAGAATTTAGGAGCTGATTTTTGGACTATTCGACTGCAGCCCTGGTCTGCCCCTGGCTCCGCCTCTGCCCAGGTGTTCCAAGTTACACTCAGCCGTGTATATATAAAGAGAAGCTGGAGGAGAAGGATGTCTCGCCTGTCCTAACGCCGGGAGACACTCTCCTTAGAATACCTCTTTGCCATTTTGAGCTGTAGGCCATATTTTTGCAGGTGTCTTTATGTTTAGCCTCGAGGACCTGGTAGTCCAGTTTTCACGGCTTTATTTTGTTTCCCATAGGGTTTATAATTTATTTCTGGTTAGGGGGGGAAGCTCTGGGTCCTACGGCCCGTGGTGTGGCTGGCTCGGGTTCCCTCCTTCTGTTTGTTCCTTTTGGCCAGTCCTCCAGACCTCTTTTTGTTTCCCGTTTCGCTTGTGTGAGCAAACGGCTGATTATCAATAAATGCTCGTTACCAAGTACCGGTTATTGCGTGTATTCTTTCATGTTGCGGGTCTCAGCACCAGCCACTACGCGGAGTAGAGGTTGGGGCCATAACAACATGTCCAAGACACTGTGAAATGTACTTTGCACTTCAATGGAGTAATACAAAGTTAAAATGGGCATTTTCTTTGTTGGTTGAGCTGATTGAATTATGTAGTTATGGTAAAATCCCAGTGAACTAGTCAGATTTACAATATATTATCGTATTATTTACATTTTTATATTTACAGTAAATTACTGGCTACTGTGTTGCATTACTTCTACAGTAATAGTGTGAAAATAGAGGTAATTACTGTAATTGATGTACAGCAAGGTACCATAATATCACAGCTCTGTACTGCTATATCACAGTAATTCCATGGGTATGGCAACTGTAAAGTCACAGTATTTAGTTGTACTTTTATTCTAATTTACTGTAAAATATCTACAGTAAATTACTGTGAAATATTCATAGTCAATTACTGTGAAATCCATGCAACTAGTAGCCAGTAATTTACTGTAATTTTACAGTCAAACATTTTACAGTGCATGCAACAGGTTAATGACTGAACACCTGATACTAAAAAGAGCCAACAGCATCCAAAGACACCACTATGCTGTTGCTCTAACCATTTTCCTCCCTGCTGTTGTTTTCTCTGTCTATTGTTTTCCATTTGTTGGGTATTTTAGTTCTTATCTCTGAGAAGCCTCAAAACAGACTGTAAGCTTTTTATATGAAGCTTAAAGACTGCAGAGACACTCTGTCACAGATATGCTGTCTCTATCTCCGGTTGGAAGGTTTAATGAGCAGTATAATCAGGAAAACTATGACTATTCAGTGAAAATGTAATATTTTTAAATGATAAGAAATTACGAGTGTGACATCAGTATGTCTTCCAACAGCTTCATGTTGTTGCAGTTCAAGGTAGGGTAGGTCATTCACTTCAGAAACACTTTTTGTGGAATGATCTTATTAAAGGTAGGGTAGGTAATAATGTAGAAACCAGCTCGAGTAAGCTAGAATATTTAAGTACACAACCGGAAAAAATCTGCCCCTTCCTTCAGACTTCCTTACAGAGCCCCTCCTCCAACACACACAAATGCGCACATGACCAATGAGGGCACGAGATAAGTGTGTGCACGAGATGGAAGGCTGACAGGCAGGTAGGCCATTCCAATTAACTGCCACGGGCCGAGGCAGATAATTGGACTTGCTTTTTACCGCGCCACGGCTTCCACAGATGAAATATTTGTATATATTTATTGTCAAAGCATTTTATTTATTCATTGCTATTGGGATGTTAAGAACATTCCATGGAATATAACAAAAAGTGTTTCTGAAGTGAATGACCTACCCTACCTTTAACATCCTGATAGAAATTAATACATTATGCTTTGACAATAAATATATACAAATATTTCATCTGTGGAAGCCGTGGTGCTGTAAAAAGCAAGTCCAATTATCTGCCTCGGCCCGCGGCAGATAATTGGATGGCCTACCTGCCTGTCAGCCTTCCATCTCGTACAAACTTATCTTGTGCCCTCATTGTGCGTGCCCTCATTGGCCGTGTCCCATTTACATCACCGGGCAGCAGTACTTCAATTAGTCACCAGCAACAGCTAGTGGACACTTTCACCATGGCAGAGTTAGGTTCAACATCGTCTATCGGACGCAAAAGAAAAACCGTAATGGAGGTAACTACGAACAAAAAGAAAGCAGACAGTAGGAGAAGTCAAACCAGAGTCAATATCGGAGTTGCTTTTCAACGATGGCGACTACTGATGGAACACAACAAGCTGAAATCTGTTGCCATGGTCACCCTTTTTCTCTTGGACAGGTAATTATCTGTTTTGTATGGTTTAGAATTTCCCTGAACTATATAGCCAACCTAACTTTTAGCTGCTCATTTGTAAAACACTTTAATTTGCCAACGAGTATGAATAGGTTTTCTGTGCTTTCTGTAGTTACGAGAAAGATTTATCAGTTTCCACATGTGAAACCTGGATTGCCGAGACCCCCACCCCCCGCCGTGTCCACCATTTTGTCGGAGGAACTTTCTGACAGGTAAGTGTAACTTGATGCGTATTCTAAGGGAACATAGCTTACCCCCGTATTCCACCGAGTCCGTCTGCGCCGCGCTACGGACATATTACGGCGTATACACTCGTATACACTCTAGTCAATGAGTGTTTTTCCACCTGACGCGCCTTGTTACGGCTCAGAAGCGTCCCAGAAGCGCCTCGGCGCTGGGCTCCACTAAAAATATGCGGCTGGTCTATTTTCGATGCGAGGCGCGAGGCGCGAGGCGTAACCCCTAGATTCCATCGGGTCCGTCTGCTTCGCGGTTGCACTGTGGTTTTGGTCCGGCCTCCTCCGGCGTCATACCCTACCGGGCGTGTTTCAGAAGCATTTCAGAAGCGGAGCGTCTTGCCTGCCGGCTCGCAGTCTTTGTTGATTTGGGCATATTTCCTGGACAGGCTACTTTGTAGAGACAAAGTTAATAATAATAATTGTAATATCCCAGTTATAAACGACATGAATCAAAGATGTGTTGCTGTATTTTAGTGGTACAAAAATGCATTCATCATCATAATTATTCTATATATATAATTGACATAGTTCCTGTAAACCAGAGCTTGAGACTTGCAGGTTAAGACTTGAGACTTGCTCATGACTTGCATATAGGACTTACTCCTACCTCTGACAACATCTGTATCACAACTTGGAACACGTCATAGGGGATAAGGAGTCAACAATCCTATAAGAGCCCTACAAATAATTCAGTTTTTAGCAATTACTTGACTGTAAATCTTTTATTTAGCTGCAAACCAAAGAGGAAGTGCTTCAAATGTCACTAACAGTAAATGTCTGTTCACTGGTGATCACATCTATGAAATTAATAAAAGTTAGCAGATGAGGAAATCTCCCTTAGTATTGTTTTTGGAAGTCACAACATATTAGCTTCTGAAACAGATTTTGGCCATAGTGTGTGTGTGTGTGTGTGTGTGTGTGTGTGTGTGTGTGTGTGTGTGTGTGTGTGTGTGTGTGTGTGTGTGTGTGTGTGTGTGTGTGTGTGTGTGTGTGTGTGTGTGTGTGTGTGTGTGTGTGTGTGTGTGTGTGTGTGTGTGTGTGTGTGTGTGTGTGTGTGTGTGTGTGTGTGTGTGTGTGTGTGTGGCCTAGCATTACTATACTTATGGGGACCTAAATCTGTTTACATAGTCACGTGTGGGGACTCGCCTCCCTCATGGGGACAAAATGGAGGTCCCCATGAGGGGAATCATTAATTTTAGGGTGAAGACTTGGTTAGGGTAAGGGTTAGGGTTAGGGTTAGGCATGTGTTGGTTATGGTTAAGGTTAGGATAAGTCTCCAGGAAATGCATGTAAGTCAATGTAATGTCCCCTGAAGTGATGTATACATGGTGCGTGTGTGTGTGTGTGTGTGTGTGTGTGTGTGTGTGTGTGTGTGTGTGTGTGTGCGTCTGTGTGTGTGTGTGTGTGTGTGTGTGTGTGTGTGTGTGTGTGTGTGTGTGTGTGTGCGTGCGTGCGTGCGTGTGTGTGTGTGTGTGTGTGTGTGTGTGTGTCTGTGTGTGTGTGTGTGTGTGTGTGTGTGTGTGTGTGTGTGTGTGTGTGTGTGTGTGTGTGTGTGTGTGTGTGTGTGTGTGTGTGTGTGTGTGTGTGTGTGTGTGTGTGTGTGTGTGTGTGTGTGTGTGTGTGTGTGTGTGTGTGTGTGTGTGTGTGTGTGTGTGTGTGCATGACCAACACACGTAAGACCTTACAGCACGACTATCAAACAATATCATCAGTCTCTTCTCTCAATAGAGTTCTGTCTCTGGGAACGTGAGTGTTACTGTGTGCATAGTGCTAACACATATTTGTGTATTTTCCGTACCTTTGCACAGATACCTTAGCAGACATCAACCGGTGCGTTTCAATGTTTCTGGTCCGGCAGTTTGAAGACTATTGACCCAGAAGTGTGCTGCTCTGTTGTTCAGGGCCTCAGTGTTGAAACAAAACTGAGCTGAACTGTAGGAATCGAAAATCCACTTGATGTGAAGGTTTTCTGAGAACAATCCAATATGTTGATGTAATTGAGTGCAAACATTTACTCACCACCACATACCCATACTGTGAACAAGTCTTACTTCTGTTTGAACACGGTCATTAGGAATACAAGATAGTGATAGACATAATTACGCTTTGTTTTAGTTTTTTATTAGGTTTTAGGTTGCTTCACAATATGTATAACCTGTTGAATGTGTGAGTGTTTGCCAATGTATTTTGTCCGTTGATATTTTTATGTTTAAATATCTAACAGACTACAGTCTAGGTTTAAATATTACCACAAATGATTTGGATTTTTCTACAAAATGTGGTGTTTGTGGTTGAAACAAACAGCTAATCAGCTCTTTGATCAACCGACAGCCAATCATTTCCCATCAGGCCCTGGGTCTTGCATTGAATGGCGATTCGCTGCAACACCCAGCAGCAGACTGGATCTTATGATCAAGTTGGACACAAATCTAATCAGCAGAGATTGCTGGAGGCAGATTCTGCGCATGCCTGGCTGATCTTTAACAAGCATTTTGACGGATATACGAAGTGATAGATTTAGCAAGCGCTGCAGACTATAGTCTCCTTGATGTGTAAAAGGCATAGACACCTGTCAACACAGAGTGATGGCTTGGTCCAAATAGTTGGATCATTACCGGATTCCCAAAAGACACACACACACACACACACACACACACACACACACACACACACACACACACACACACACACACACACACACACACACACACACACACACACACACACACACAGCACAGTCTGAATTACTGGCACAACTGTTTAAACATAATTTGCATTTTCTCTCATAAATGTCAACATGTCAACTTGCGCACATGCTTGGAAGCACACATTTTGACCTAAAGACACACTGACATCCACATTTGTTGGCTGACAGATGCGCGAGAGCACTCATACACACAGAGACCCTATGTTTCAATTAGTGTAGTGTGAAGAAAGGTTAAATCTATTGTAAGATCGGAAGAAATCGCCGTTTAAAAGCAATTTATATATCTGCGACTTTCATTCTCCTTCAGTCTTCCCTCTCTTTTGCGTTTTATGTTCACCGCCTCAATGTGATTTATAACGCCGGTAATTCTCTTTGTGGAAAAACAGAATACAGAAAAGCTAAATCCTTTATCCAGCTGCTCCTCTTTCCTTCTATCCGTCTTTTTTTCACTCCATGTATTCATCATTTGAGCTCTCCATCTTCCTTTTATCTCTCACCTCCTTACTCTCATCTTTTGCTCACACAATTGTAAGGTTTTTTCCTCGTCCACTTGTACTTCCACTTATTTTTTCCATCCTTATCTGTTTGTCTTTGCTCATGTACCTCTTTATTTAATCGACTTTGCATTTCCTTTAACTGTTGTCATTTTCTCCATCCTACCTTATTTTTGTCCATCTTTCATCCATTTCCTCTCTTCCTCTCCTTTTCCTTTCATTTCTCTTTCTTTTTCTTGTCTTTTAAACCCCATTTATTTTGCATATCCTCCTTTTCTTTATCTTAATGTCTTCATGTTTCCCTTCCTTCCTCTCAATGCTGCACCCATCCTTCCCCTTCTCCCTCTCTTTTATTTATTCCATGTTTTTCCTAATTCTCCGTCTTATGTTCTATCATCTCACTAGTTTCGTTTAATAGTCCCTTCTCTCCTGTGCCCATACCTCTTTAGTTAGTCTTCCCTCGCTCCCAACCTTCCATTTGATATATTGGTCCATGACTAATGCCTTAGTGACAGATGAATACCCCGTTTCACACCGCCTTTGGTGTTTAAAATCTCTAGGGCTGTGTGTGAGAGAACAAGTGTGTGAGAGAAAGAAATAGAGAAAGAGATCTGTTGAAAAATGTAAAATATTGAAAAAGGGGATGTGTGATACATTTATGTGTTCTTGGATGTACATATAAAGTGCTAATAATCTGAGTCGATGGAATGAGGTCAATTGGACTGATTAAAGGAAAGTATTGTCTGATTAATAGCCATGGATGTCTAGGCCCAGATGTAAAGCAGTAGATGTGTGTGTTACGGGCATTTAGACTGATGGAAGCTGGACTTAATTGGGATAATTATAGGCTAATGAAAGTCTCTTTCAAGGTTTGAAATTTCAAAAAGAAATCATTCCAATGTCAATCACATTAATAAAGTAAATTCTCTTCTGCCGGGCAGTAACCCCTCTACCTGCCGTTCCTATGAGCTGACCTTCCCCGCCCACAACCTCTGTCAGCATCACACTAAGGCCTTCTCCGCCCATTCCCTGCGAGAATCACTGGCCTGGAGTTGCCCTTGCTTTCCGTCTGATTTTGCCTGAACCATTGATTGATGATTCTTGGCATGATTGGGGCGGTTTTGGCGCCCCAATCTCCAGTTCGAATCCCGTCTCGGCCGCCACTGCGTCAGGCCGTTGTGTCCTTGGGCAAGACACTTTACCCGCATTTGCTCCTGTGGGTAATGTCCGCAGGAATGACTCTTACATGTCTAATATGTGTAATGTGTACTTGTGAAGCGCTTTGAGCACCTGTAAAAGCACTCTAATAAAAAACGTAATGCATTATTATTATTATTATTATTCTCTGCCTTTCCCCATCTCGATATGTTTTTGAATTTCCACCTCACCGTTCTAACCTTTGCCTTTTTTTGACTTGAACTTTTATTTAAGATTGGGCTTTTGGGTTAAAGTGTGCTGTATTTCTGAACCTCAAAAGCCTGATTCCAAGTGTAATGCCATTCTATCTTGATGTTGAGAAAGTGTTAGTGAGGCGCTCTTCTGAGCAATCAATCAAACTCCTTGTAACTACATCAGCAAATAGTCATTGGAAATAACCACTCGAAAGGTCGGTGCACTGGTATTTGCAGCTGAAGTAAGACCAACAACGATGTAGGTGAGTGAAGTAAGTGATAGTCCAGGAGAGATAAAGTGTGAAAAGATGGAAAATGAAAATAATCCCTTTCACTCATCCTCCCCAGACAAATAAACGCTTGAGTAAATCCTCGTCATAAAGCACATTTATAGGCAGTATCCATCCACCCAATTCTGCTTTGATTACATTGTTCTGTAAAACCCAGGGTATTGCAGGCTGAGCTGAGAGGTGGAGGGATTTGATGGCTGACCCAGGGAATACCTGTGGACTGGGGGTGTCAACAAGACAATCCCTGCAGACTGGATGTAATGAGTTCGGAAATCCTCAGGAACTAACAATATTAAAGACAGTCAACCTGATTCCAAATCATGTTGACAAAAGGATACGAGTGTGTCTTGAGACGGCCTTCTTTGCAGACAAGATTTAGAAGAGTTTATTGTATGGATGAGAAACAATAACAAAAGAGAAAGAGAGAGGTTTGACTGTTAATCCTCAGAGAGAGGGGATCTTCAGAGTCAGGGTTGGTTTTATTATTTTCACAAACATAATGTATATAGCCATCCCTGACCAGTTGACAGCTTGATGAGTTTTTCAAACCATACACACTGTTCTGCAAACACATGTGTGCCCAGCAGCTGAAACTTTTAATCCATGTGCTTACAACCACATGTGGAAAACTCTGAGATGCGTCAGACCTCCAATAAAAAGCACTTATCTGCGTGCCTTTCTAGGTTTTCTAGGAGAGCGGGCCCTCCATGTACTAAGGCTGAGTTATTCCCACAGGTTAGAATCTACACCTTGCCATATAAATATGTGTGTCCCTTGTGAAGCCCTTTACTTCATCAGGTTTTAATTCCCTCGTGATGGCGAGCTCCAATCAAAATCACAGCGGCACTTTCTAGCAGATGTCGGAAAATAAATAAATAAATGTGCAGCATTTATCAAGCTCTGCTCAAAAACATGGTAGTAATACTTTTAAAATGCGCTGGCCACATGACGACATGTTGACAACACAGCAGAGAAGGTCATGATGTTATTCACGTAACAAAAATATTGCAGTACACAGGGGTCTGTTAAATCTCATCCTTCCCTTTTACTCCTTTCATTACGCCGTTAATCCTTTGCAATTACATCTCTGAAGTGCTGATGCTCTTTAAGCACTGGGCTCCTTGTTCCATAACAACACCCGTTTGTTAAGAATAAAAGAGGCCCAGCGCACAGAACTGGAGGAGATAAAGACAGAGAAGGCAAATACTGCCGAGACAGAAAACAAAACAAGGATTTATCAAACTGAACATCTTAAAATTTCTGCCAGCGCTTCCCTGGTTGTCATTTTGTTTTCTCTGGAGACAGTAATTACATCCTGCGATTTATCTCCTCTTCCATTGTTTCTCTTTATCAACCTCTCCAGTTTTCATCACCATGTCTCGCGCCACCCACCTCTCTGAATGTAAAATAAGACCCTGAGGTTGCCAGGCGAAAGTCAGTTGAATGTCAAGTCTCCGTAGAAAAGAAAGAACTTGCACTGCAGGTAAATGTTTACGTTCATTAAACACATAACATTTGTCATCCTGCAAACACTCAAATGTTCAATAAGCAGCTGCACACAGGTTGAGGAAATCAGTGTCATTGCCCTCAGAGCTGCTCTCCTCACTGCCTCCCTGCGTCCATTACCACATCGCCCCTGGTGATCATATATATCTGCCCAGTAATCCGTCTCATCTTCCTTTATTGCTCTGCGGCAAGTCCAGTTCAGTCGTGAGTCTTTATCTTTCCTAGCTTCACCTGAGGGGATGATTTACTTAGCAACGTCCAATCCTAATGTCCCTCTGAAGACCCTCAAACCCTCAGGGACCAAATTGATATCAACTGGAAAATGTTTGAGTGTGAGAAGATGCAAAAGCTCAAAATGGTACAAACTGGAATCGAGCAGCAGTTTGTGCAATCATGTTGCATAACCTTGAGAATGCCAAAACAACTGCCTATTTAAACGTCTTCCAGGCTCTTGCCCTAAGAAACGAGAGGTAAAAATACATTTTAAATGTTTGTCAAACAGCGTCATTAAACTAAATTAAAATAATTGCTGATTAATTAATTAGCCTGTTCGCATTACTAAGATTTGATTTATCTTCCATTCATCTTCTCGGTTAACTTGTGTTTAACGTCACACAACTATGACTTGTGAGTAATACTCTCAGGCAGCCTGCAGAAACGGTGATTTCCAGAAGGTCTTAAAGTGCTCGAAGACATTTTATGAAGCTCTCAAGCACTTGACATATAATGGTGCGACATCCCAAACCTTCATTGATTTTGTTTGAAAAAAACATGAATTTGGAGACTGGGATTTGCCACAAGTTCGTGGATGGTTTACAATTGTTTGAACCCAAATGGACAGCAGAGTCCACACCACAACTATAACAACAACAAAAGGTTTCACTTCAGAGAGATTCATGGCACGATAGAAACCCTGACAGCCAATCAAAATCCATCTTAATACAAAGGTGTAGATTCTTCACAGAAATACAAAGCAACTGTCTTTTTCTCTCCCGCTGCTTTCTTCTCACCACGACTTATCTGGTTTCACTGTCCACAGAGGATGATTTGTGAAGGTCTCAGCTGGGCACAAACCAGCCTGCCCTCTTGTATGATTTCACTTCAGAGCTGGTTGCAACCTGCCATATAATGGAAACCTCAGGCCATCACTCATCACAGCTGGATAGTGGCCAGAGGCATTGTGGGGTCTGACCTGTGTAATGGCCTCAATAGAAAGATGGCTGATCATGTCGAGGGTCAGAAATCCAACACCACACTGGGGTTTGCGCTTGTTTGTAAGTGTGTGTGTGTGTGTGTGTGTGTGTGTGTGTGTGTGTGTGTGTGTGTGTGTGTGTGTGTGTGTGTGTGTGTGTGTGTGTGTGTGTGTGTGTGTGAAGATCATGTTAAAACGGGGTACAAAAATACTGGACTCAAATGCGACGGCTCAGATTTTAATGAAAAAATAAAACAAAGTTTTAACAAAAAATCACTCAAGCGAGGACAAAACAAAACTTCTCGATTTTAAACAAAACTCTTCTCTCTGGTTTTAACGCTGGGTCTCTGGACATGGAAGCACACTGAAACAAGACGAACTGGCACAAGACAAAGGGAGACAAGGACTATTTATACAAGAGGGAATAGGGACCAGGTGGGAACAATCAGGGGCGGGGCAGACACTGACGAGGACGGAAAATCACCCAAAGTGAGGAATTAAAAGGACCTGAAAGGAAAGACAAGAGGTAAGTACAAAATAAAACAGGAAATGGGAAAACGAGACATGACATGAAATAGACAGACAAGACATGAAGTAACAAGAAAACGTGACTCTACATAGAAACCTTACTAGACTTGGAATTACATACCCGACTAAACATGAAGTGACAGACATAAAACAAACACGACTAACACAATTGACGAGACACCACAGATCATCAACATTTCTAACACTAATCTACTATGGACAATCTCCCATATACACATTTGCAAATCATTCATATCCTTAACTAAACCCAAGCGGGTGTGTATCTTTATACACATACTGACATCCTATTAATCATGTTCTATTTTATTTAATTGGAGATGGCACCAAGCATGACTAAAATGCACGTCGAACAATTAGAATCTGCCTCAAAGGGAAGACAACTTATTAACAACTTAATTTAGTTTTCAATGAGTAAAGTTTCCACATCAAGGGAGATGTTCCTTTGCCTTTTGTGTGTGTGTGTGTGTGTGTGTGTGTGTGTGCGTGCGTGCGTGTGTGTGCGTGCGTGCGTGCGTGCGTGTGTGTGTGTGTGTGTGTGTGTGTGTGTGTGTGTGTGTGTGTGTGTGTGCTACCTGATGCACATGTATTTGTGTAATCTCCTCTTTCATCTTGGCTCTGCCTCAGATGTCTTTGTTACCTGTCTTTATTTGGGAAAAATTCAAGCCTCATTAGTTTACTGTTTTTTCTAAAGCTGTGAAATCAATCATGCTAGTGTATGCTCTTAGTGTATGCTCTTATTATTCTCACTCCTACCTTCTTAAATCTCCTTCTATTGTCTCCTTTGTGTTGCTTTCTTCGGTCTGTTGAGAGAGATATATACGCACGACAGTCGGCACATGAACTTGTCTTTGATCATGTAATGGAAAGAAAGAGGCTGTGACAGGAAGACACGAAAGGTAATTTTCCACTAATGTGGTCATAATGGATGAGAAAGAGACTATCCAATGCCATTAGAAAGGTCTTAAAGGCCTTTATAGAGTATTGTAACAAATAGGGTTTTCTTTTTTTTAATTGCAATAAAAGGGATAGAAGAGAGCAGCGGCTGAAGCACAGAGTGTATGCGGCGTGCTTTCTCTACGATCAAAGTGTACCTGGCTGCTATTGCTGCATGCCATGTGGGCTTTGAGGGAGAGACGGCTAGCCAGCATCCTCTGGTCTGCCGTTTTATGAAAGGGGCTCGCAGGCTCCTTCCTGTTTCCAGGTCACTGGTGCCCTTATGGGACTTGGCAGTGGTTTTAGATGGGCTCACTCGACCTCCATTTGAACCCCTGGAAGAAGCTGACATGAAACACCTGTCACTGAAGACAGTGCTGTTACTGGCCCTGGCATCCGCCAAGCGAGTCAGTGACATTCATGCACTCTCTGTACATCCTTCATGCACTCAGTTTGCCCCGGGGCAAACGAGAGTGTTGCTGAAGCCCAACCCTGCCTTTGTACCTAAGGTGGTTGGCTCGTGTACCCCCATTGACATTGAGGCATTTCCTCCGCCACTGTGTTCCTCCAGGGAACAGCAGCCGGATTTGCTGTGTCCAGTCCGTGCTTTACGCACCTATATGGACAGGTCAAAAGAGTTTCCATGCAATGACCAACTCTTTGTATCCGGGGCTAACCCTCAGAAGGGCAAGCCCGTTACCAGGCAACGGCTCTCCCACTGGATTGTGGAAGCGATTGCTCTGGCTTATACGAGTCAGGGTTTGCAGGCACCTTCGGGTCTGCGGGCTCATTCGACTCGTGGACTGGCTACATCCTGGGCTTTGTTCAAGGGTGTTTCCATCCAGGACATTTGTGCAGCAGCGAGCTGGTCCTCACCGCTCACTTTTGTCCGCTTTTACAGGCTAGATGTCTTTGCTCCAAGGGTGGCCCGCGCAGTGCTGGGCACCTTGTTGAGACAGGGTTCTGCCTGTTAAGTTCTGGTTGTTTTTGGTGATTTTCGAGATAAGCATGTCTAGCAATACGGGAGTTTCAATATCCCATAGTGAGACATCGAACGGAGTGTTATGAATGAGAACTATAGGTTACTTACGTAACCCCAGGGCTCAGAGTAACATGAAGTGAGATGTCTCACCAGACGGCCCTCCTTGCTAAGGCGGAGTGAGAAGAGGTGCGCAAGCTACTTAAAGGTTGGGTGGATTCCCTGACGTAGACGTCAAGATCACGAGCCAATCAGGATTGGCGTAATGAGATTGATGCTTCTGTTTGCATACGCGTTGAGGCGCATCCATAGTGAGACATCTCCCTTCATGTTACTCTGAGTACTGGGGTTACGTAAGTAACCTATAGTTTTCATGGCGTCTGCAAGAATAGATGTAGCCTGATGTCTCTTTCTTTATGTTATTCTTCAGTGTCATGAAGTCATTTCAGCCAGCTGTTGGCTTCTTTATCTTGGTTGTTAAAATGATTTTAAATTAAACTCTGGGTGCCAGTAAAACGGTCTTGAAATGTTTTATATCTGGTCTTCCTGCAGAAGCTCCAATTTCCAAAACCTATTTTCCCTGCTGAGCGTCGAGACAGCAGTGGACCTCACAGACAATTACTGTTGTCACAGAAACCAATATCACACATCAGCAGTCATCGCCTCACGTGGTAATAATGGTGTTTGTGTGGACTGAATGTGTGTGTGGATAAGCGTATTTTCAGTGTTTGGCAAGTGACTTTCAAGTTTTTAATATATTACATTACTAGTTTGTTTCATTTGAAAGATTAAAGTTACTTTACAAATTAGTGGCTGGCCAATTTATGAATTAACATGAGGTACACAGTCAATTCTTTGGATAACCATCAGTAACGTGTTTATCCTCCACTCTGCTATATCATGTGCCACAGTCCAACCATTTCCACAAAGGCCTGATTGATGCTCAGGATGACATTTTACTGCACCCAAATTGTATTTTTCAGTTAGTTTGTTTTTCAAAATATAGAAGTAGTACTCCTAATTTATAAAGCCCTGCACCCTGAAAGCCCCATACTGAAATCAACTAGTAATGCAGCCTAGTGTCACTTATAGGGCATCAAATGGGCATCAAATACCAACAATTGGGCCAACCCAAACATGTGTTCCAATCCCAAGTAGATTTGTAACCTAAACCCTACCTCGGCAGTTTCACATTAAACCATATGTCATAATGACACATCGCTGAGAAACTAGACTTCCCTTGGCATCCTTATAGTTTCCCAACACATGCGATACTCGCAGTTGCATTATATTTGTTATCACTGACCTCTGGTGTTAGCCTTGAACAATAAAATAGAGCTGTCAACTGTGATGCCTTGTGTGTAACCTACTGATGGGAGCATGCTGTTTATCCTGCATTACTCCTATAAGAACATATGCGTATTTAAAGGGCATATCTATGAAAAAATGGTAGTTCGGAAATGAAAACAGTGGGTTTTTGAGGAAGCGGTGAAGAGACACGCCATGCTGGTGCCTGCTGGAACAGCTGTCCGCGGGCAAATGTATTGAACTGGCAAAGATTAAAGCATACCTCCTCATTACAGAGAGTGAGAGCGCTGTCCAGATGCACCCCGTTCCGGTTTAAACAATGCATATTTGCGCATACAGAATGCCTGTGGAGTTAGTCATTTATTTCAGACTGGATTGTAATAATTTCCACTGAGTCGTGGTGAAAGGACAACTGTTTGAAGAAGCCCGTGCATGTGCATTTATATTGCTTGTGAATATAATGTGTATTGATTTGAGTGCACAGCAGCATGCAGTGTTCCCTCATATGAACCGAAATTCAATAACAGCTGCTTCTGTACAGCTTCCCATAAAAGCTAATGTAATCATGTTCCATTCTTTCAAAGTAACTAGGGACTACACAGATATCACAGTTGAGACAACAGTAATAACAGGAGAAGTTATATCCTCTGAGAAATGGCTGTCGTCAGGTCTAATGGGATCAGTGATTACAACCAATGTGACGGTCTCTGTCAGCGTTTTCTTACTGATTTCTCATGTACAATAGAGTTATGACATGTTTAACTCACTATTGAGATAGTTAATCAAACAACCAAGACCTTTTGTAATGGCCATTTTTATGATGTGTTTCACAAGGTTATATTTGGAGAGAAAACTGACTTACAGGGTTAGGGATACATTCTGCCAGAAAAACTTAAGACATCTGGTGCCAGTTCAGAAAGGTCCCGACTTGGATGAGTATAAGTCATTATGTCCGGGCATTAGGTCTTTATTCACATTTTCATTGCTGTTTGAAAGCTTCCTCATAGAGCCTTTCCTGACCAAACTATATGAGACCTGCTCCATCGAAATCAGTCGGATGTCCGAACAGCAAATTCAGAGATAATCGTGGATATTTGTCAAAAACTCTTGTTGTCAAGGTCTTGACTTTCAGAATATGACATATCAATTCAAAGATAATGTTTTTTAAGCTACATTAGGCAGTGTGTTTCCTCCTTAGATACACACAAACACACACTCAATCACACACTTTCTTATGCCTGACTTTTAATCAGCCAAGAAATAAAAACATAGTCGTCCTCGAAGTTACTACAGTAGCTTCAATATAATCAATATGATACACAGTTAACAATAAGCTGCTGACTGTTGAACATCATGAGATGGAGGGAGGGGGGGGGGGGGGGGCAGGGTACTAAACACCCCCACAATATTAAGCCTTGAGCCCCCTCTTAAAATATCTTTGGCTACACAAAAATCTCCAGAGTATCAAGGCGTTTCTTCAGTTACTGTAGTTACTGTCAGCTGTCGGAGTTAACCATTGTCGTAGAGGTAGTGAAATGCTGTAGGTACAGAACTGGATTTAGTCAGTCTTCGTTAGCTGTGTTGTTGTTGAGAGGAAATAAGACGAAGACTGAATTGTTTTTGGAAATGCTTTGATTTTGTTTGTCCTTGCTGACTTGTAATGCAACAGAGGAAGGACATGTTTTAAAGTTTTACTTTGCAGAGCATAAGCAACATATTGAAGGTCATCAGTCCATGTGTGGTGATTTGTGTTCTTGTCCAGGGTGAGTCAGAGCCAATATGACTCATGACTC
This sequence comes from Pseudochaenichthys georgianus, assembly GCF_902827115.2. NCBI lineage: Eukaryota > Metazoa > Chordata > Actinopteri > Perciformes > Channichthyidae > Pseudochaenichthys > Pseudochaenichthys georgianus. Next base: position 8,076,011 of record NC_047509.1, read on the forward strand.
AACTTGAGTCCAATTGTAACTTTAATTTTGGAGGCGGCTGCTGTTGATTTGATCAGATACTTACGTCTGTTGTGTGTCTCAAATCCCTTGTTAAAAGGAAAGATAATTAAAACATCACATCATGACATTTTATTTTCACTCTTATTCGTGTGATTATTCCACCAAGCGGTGATTGTTTTACTCCTGATGTTAAACGTCATATTCAGCAATTTCTGTAAACACCAATAATGGTTTATAGCGGTTTGATTTGATTACAAAGCCACCCACGCTTTTAGTGCTGGGCAGTCATTACTTTATGAGATTAGTATTATGGGATTGCTGCTTTATTAGAGAGGGCCCGCAGCAGAGGGAGCAGGGGAAAGAGAAAGAGAGGAACACAACAACACAGCATGCGGTCAGGATTGAATGGATATCCTTACACCCCGACCTTCACTTCTAATGTTCCAGTAAATTAAAATGTTCAATGTGCTGATGGAGTTTTACAGTATTGTAGATCGAAATCTTCGTTTCAAGTGTGATTTCAACTGTTTCGACTTTGAATAATTTGCCAATGTAGGTTATCTAATACAGGGGTCGTCTGATGCTGATGTTCAGGTTCATATTTGTATGTAGTGCCTCTGCTGTGACATGTCTCCATGATTTAATGTTCAAAAAGCTCTTTATTTTTCTTATACTGCCTGTGCTGCAGCACCTCTTTTCACCCTCTGTCTGAAACCAGAGCCCAGTCTGCTCTGATTGGTTAGCTGGCCGGTTTTGTTGTGATTGGTCAACCACTTAGAGATGTCTCTCCCCTCAGACTCATGTGCAATGTGTTGGAGCGCTAACCAATAGAAGTTCGGTGGTGATGTCACTAAGTTGCAAAAGTAAACAAAGGACTACAATCGAAGTATTTCAGGACAGGATTTCACTATTCTTTTAAGCTATTTGTTTGTCAGGTATTACATTCTTCTGAATATTCAGACGTTTCATTTAGGTCAGGGGTGTCAAACTCAATTTCATCGCGGGCCACATTAGCATTATGGTTGCACTCAAAGGGCCGGTTGTAACTATATAAATATACATATATTAATATATATATAAAATAATGTATTATATTACATTATTGCCTCTGAATTGGAATATTATCGGCTAGTGTAATAACTAACTACGTCTGAAAGCAGAAGTCCAGGGCAAATAAAGGCAAGTCTCTTCAGTGCGCAAACGAGATGCATTGTGGGACATGTAGTTTATGGGCAACCTGCTTCTCTAAAGTGGCATGTAACCGTATAATAAACGTATTATGTTCTTTTCAAGCTCTTGCGGGGCCACATAAAATGAAGTCGCGGGCCGGATTTGCCCCCCGGGCCTTGAGTTTGACACCCCTGGTCTGGGTTGAATATGTAGCTTTTCGGATACTTTTTTGATACTACATTTTGACAGAACATTTGCAAAACCAATGAAATTCCCTTTAGCCTCAGCTGCACCTTTTTTGATTGAATACAGAATGTTAGCTAATACTTGAACATGGTTAATATAAAGCAAATGAGTAGAACCTCACATAGAAACTCTTGTTAACGGATTGTTGTCTGCGGGTGACGCCTCTCTTTCATCCATCCATCCCTTCCTCCACCTCCAGTTGATCATTATTCATGCCGTGCAGTGCAGTCACCTCCCTGGCTGCAGAGATCTGCTGGAGTTGACATCTGAAAAGGTCTTGGGAGACTGGAATAAAAAACGAGGAGTGATGGAATAGTAGGAAATGGAAGGAATACATTAGGAAGGCAGGAATTTGAAAAGAGAGGAAGAGGAGGCAGGGAAGGAAAGACGAATGGGAAGGGTGAAAGCGCGTGAGAAGCAGAAACAAGTCAAAGGAGCCAAACTATCCTGGTATTAAAGCTGCACCCATTCGGACAGAGGTTTATTTTCTAAAGGAAACAGACAGATTTAACATAAACAAAATATATATATGACATTGTCGAAAAGTATGATGAGGTCACATGTCTTTTGAAACACCTGAAGCTCACCAAGGATGTTCTGTTATGAGCCAACAAAGCCTTCCCTTTGGACCTTGTGATGGAAAATCATTCAACCTCTCATGACATCGCTGCCATGAAACATTGCCTTAACAATGATCAATAAAGAGTGGCATATAATATATAGATATGGACTTTAACAACGGTGTTGAGCAATAATAAATGCTCATGTGTAATACATATACATGTTTACGATTTAATATTGTTACTAGTGGCTTATACTTCACTACTTAAGACTGTAACAACATGGTTATGAAAGAACACGGTGCAATATATACTTTTTTTTTTAAATGTATTCTTATTTCTCCAAGAAAAAACTCCATGGAAAATACATACAATGTTTCTAAAAGCCCTGTTAAAAGTAGTACAAATAAGTACAATCAATTAAAATAGCAAGAGGGGACCAGATCACAGAGGAGACCTAGATCTCCTAACTTTACGGGGGCCCCTAAAGGATGTGGCTGTCAAGGACCCGTCCTAAGGGAATCCTTCAAAAGGCCTAGCAATGACAATATCTTGAAAAAGCATGCAGATAAACAACACATTTAATAGAGCAGTGTTTAAGGTAAACAAGTGTTTTGTAAAGAAATCACACAACAAAACAAATTCATGGTGAATAAATAAGTAAAATAATAAATCAATAAACACAACAATAAGGAACGAATTGTCATAAAATGAAGTGTGATTAAAACCAGTAGGACCCAGGTTCATGAATTCAAATATTCCACATACAGACCACAAGTATTCAAGATGATTTCTCTCTGCGGGTGGTTTGAAGGAATCCAGTGAAGGAGGGATAATAAAGGATAAAATAATTAAAATGCAATACATGAAATAAATATATATTGGAAACAAATGTAATTAAAAGAAGCAGGAAGAGGGAGGTACGGACCCTTTGTTATTTAAAATCAAGCCAAGCAAACAAGTGGTCAAAAAAAATTAAATTAAAACTATTTACCAAATATAGAAATAGAAACAACGTATTCAAAAATGCAAACCATGCTGGACAAGGGGTCCCTTCATTGCTGCTCGGATAGAATAAATAATTAAAATAATTAATAATTCCATAAATTAGACAATAAATTAAATAATATAAGAATTAAAATAAATAAATATGTAAAATAATATAGTATAATAATATATATTTGATAACATTTATGGAAAGAATATAAAAAATACAAACAACTGGATTCCTTCATATTGACTCTTGGCCTGCAGAGAGGGGGTTCAAAAGGCCACCCAGGGGAGAGATAAGGGGGTACCACTTTACAATAAGACTACCCTTATAAAGGATTCATAAAGGGCTTATAATTAGGTTATTAATTAGGTTGTAAACACTTTATTAATCATTAAAAACCATTTATAAACCAGTTCTAACATAGTTTGCCTACATCAACACAGGCTCACTATTTGGCAAGATGACTAAGTCTTATATTGGCTACGTAGCGTATTTCGTCTTCTTCATCACCCAGCATCCTTGTTGTTCACTGAGTTGATTCCCCCCCATCCATCTTGATGTTTCTTGACATCTATTTATGACCATTTATTTATGAGTTAATAACATTTATAATTAGTTTAAGTTATATTAAGCCTTACAGTTATGCATAAATGAGGGCGTGGTCACATTGAGTGACAGGTCTGTCCAGTGACTGCTGCTGTTAGCTTCCAGCTCTCTGCTAGCAGCTCTGTGATGCTACAGGGACTCAGCTCATCCGGGGAACATAACTTGAACTCGGCCGTGTTTGTTGTGCTGGAGCCTTGTGGACTATTCTTCATGCTTATATCGGACTGTTGTGACTCGCTCCGCGTTTAAAACAGACGGTGCATGAATGCAGTTTTACAGTAAGTGACATTTGAACTTTATTTATGTGTTGCTTATGATTTTAGTCAGCTAACGTTAATTAATGTTAAGGCTTGGGTTAGCATGTAGTAAGCGAGTGGTAGCTACATCTGTGCTAACGATGCTAATCGTAGCCTCCAAGTTAAAAGGGAATAGAGAAATGTTAAGCTTTTGTTTGAGGTTGCTAAAATAAGGTCATCCTTGTAAGTTAGAGAGATATTTTATTAAGTAGGTAACTTTAAGCATTGATAGGGTTAATTTAAATTGGATATGATTGATTATGTAGACGAGCTAACGTCAAAGTAGTGTTGAAGAGCGGCGTAGTGTATGTGAAATCAACCTCACAATAAGATGTGTGTATATTTACAAATATTAATGTCATATTTCAAGATGATTACTTAGATATTACAATATGGTTGGTTGAGCTGGAGTTCATTATTGAGCTTACACGTTAACGTCACAGTCATATCTGAAGAACAAACCCAAACCTTGTTCTTTTTATTAATTGTTACCAAATTGGTATCAAATAAATAGTAAGCATTGGCAACACCAATGCTGATAAAGTAAACTATTTTATTTTAGTATTTGTGTCTGGGAGAAGGTACCCAGTTCCTATGTTCGGCAGTTATAGACTGGGCTTTCTTGTACAAGAGAATGAAAAAGAAAATCAATATGGACCATTACTGTACAATTATCCTTACATGATGTCATACAATGCACCCAATAAACACGTATGGCATTTTGAAACATGATGTGCAACAATTTGTACTGTAATTTGTGTGCATTTTGTTGTTAGCTAAGATGGTGTTATGATTTATTTGTTGTTAGTATGCATGTGGACGCTTTGGACATACCTGGAGAAGGAAGAAATGGGTCTTCGGAATGATGGGAGTTAAAGACAAAAGGCAGAGACTAGTGTTGAAACTAGCGGAGAAACGATCAAGGTGCCACCTTGTCCCTCTGATTAGACGGCATGTTAAGTCAGGAAGTAGCAGTATTAGTGATGAGTGGAGGACTTACAGGAGAGTGCTCAGTAACATGGGGTACAACCACTACACCATAAACCACAGCAGTATCCATCATATAGAAAGAGCTTGGTCGACCGTCAAAGGACATGTCCGCAGACTGAGAGGAAACCGTACAGAGAGTTTGTCGGAGGAACACCTCAAGGTTCTTGAACGGTCATCTTGGCTTGGCTCTGCTCACCCTGATGGACTGCCTGGACGCTTGTTCTAGGATATACACGAAGCCTTTCCAGTCTGAGTACCATTATGTCTTACCAAGTCTTTCATTTGTGTCTGAGCAAAGCTTTTATGTTCAAATATGTGTATCAGTCATACTAAGCAGTCATTACTTTGAGTCCTTTTCTTCATGTGTGAATAAAATGTTTTGCTTGGCTCTTTTGCATCTTACTTTGCATTTCATGTGAAAAATGTGTATTAGGTCAGCGTGAATGTTATAACTCATTCATAAATGGACATGTGTATTACACTTAAAAACAATGCTCATTACATTACATTGCATTTAGCTGACGCTTTTATCCAAAGTGACTTACAATAAGTGCATTCGACCAGGAAGATACAAACTTGAAGAAAACAGAATCATAAAGTACATCAGGTTTCATAGAGCCAAGTATTTCAAGTGCTACTCAACTGGCTTTAGATAAGCCAGTCCTTTATTAGTATATAAGTGCTTTGTTAATAGTTCTATCGCTCGAAGTGGAGTCGAAAGAGATGAGTTTTCAGTCTGCGCTGGAAGGTGTGTAAGCTTTCTGCTGTCCTGATGTCAATGGGGAGCTCATTCCACCATTTTGGAGCCAGGATAGCAAACCCACGTGTTTTTGCACCCTTTCGGTAGTTATAAATGTTAGTGACTCATCAATAGATGATAATGTGTTTCACACTTTACAATAAGGCTCCCTTTTACCAATTATAAATGGTTGTAACTCATTCATAAATGGTCATAAGAGATGCCAAGAAACATCAAGATGGAAGGGGGGGGAATTAACTCAGTGAGCAACAGATACCAAGGATGCTGGCTGATGAAGAAGACGAAGTAAGCTAAGTAGCAGAAACAACTTGTATAAGGCTTAGCAGTACAGATACATGTGGGCTCACTATTTGGCAAGCAACCGGTCACAGTTGCCCTGTTTATCTCATGTCTTATAAAAGCGTATTAATGGTTTATAAAGTGTTCACAACCTAATTAATAAATTAATTACAAACTATTCGTAAACCCTTTATAAGGGTAGTCTTATTGTAAAGTGGTACCGATAAGGGAAGCAATGGGAAGGGTAGGAGATCAAAATCAGTTGAAGCGGGTTATAAACAAGGGGAGGCGGATCCACCCCCAGTACCTCTCGTTTAGACCGATGGGGTCGATTGTTTTCAGTCGATGAATCCACCTCCTCTCCGCCCCCTGTCTCTGGACAGTCCAGTCCCTATTGCTCTCCAGGCCCAAGGATTGTACCTTATCTGGGCCGTGGAGTTTAAAATGTGCATATAAAATGCTCGTGCCATCACTGCTATTTATTTGATAAATGTGTTGTTTGATTCTGAGGCTGATCTCATTCCGTGTCTCCCCCACATAGAGTCTCTGGCAGGCCCTGCGCCTGACAGCATATACTGCATTCTTGGTGTTAGGTGTCAGGACCTGTCCAAGGTTTGCGCCGGCTCTACTGAATGGGTTACAAATGTGGGGGAGGCGGATGAAACCAACCTTGGAGACCCGAGGCGCCGCCCTGTTTGGTGTTTTTTTGTTGAAATTGGTGCGGACTAGGAGGTCCTTCGAGTGTCTGCGGAAAGCAGAGATCAGCTGACATTGCCGCAGCGCATCACTGACCTGTTGCCTAAAAGGCTCCCCAGGTCCTTAGAATGATCAGGGGGACGAGGGTCGGGTGGAAGGCTGTGTTGAGATGGTTTTGCATTTGTCTTTAAAAGTTTGGCCGACCTCCGCTTTGATGCTTAGGGTTAGGGTTCGGGTCAACATACATGCTGAATGTCCTTGCAGACAAATATCCACATCCAAAGACGCACAAACATGGACTTTAGTGCTTGGCCTGATATATTCATTAAGAATAAGACCAGCCTGCTGGAAGGATAAAGGCAATCTTTACAGGGCCTGAAGAATCAAAGACATTGCAAATGTTTTCCTAAGCAGCACTTATACAGTAAATGAGTGGAGGTAATCAACCGGGACGAGCATCTCAGTGTCGCTGTCCATGGTGCTGAAGAGAATCATATATTCATTCTAAAGTCTCTTGAGATATCGATTCAGGGTAATATGAAAATGTGATCACCACTTAAAAGACTCTTGAAGACACACACACACACACACACACACACACACACACACACACACATTACTACATTGAATCACACGAACAGGAGGACAACAAGGACATTGATCTGCATGTAATAGTTATTGGTTTTCCCAAAATCATTCCTTAAATATGTTTCATTCGGTTAAACACAATTGTCATTGTGTTTTAGAACCGATACAAGCGATGTGTGTCTGTCATTTAGCCGCATTTTCAATTTGTTTTACATTTCGTTCATTTGTTCCTTTTCTTGGAACTGGCTTTAATGAGAACACATCATGCTTTATAGTTTATTGTTGAGGGATTAAGCAGCGGGGGAAATCCAAGAGGTGATAACAGATCGTGTGACAAATATTTAAAATGTGTTGAAGGGGATACTTTCTCTACGTCTCATTACTATGTTTACCTTCAGCCCTCTTGGAGAAGTATCAGCACAGAAACAAGAACAACACACTGACCGTATATCAAGTTAAACAAGAAGAACTAAGTGGGAACAAAGAAAATGTGGGTTTCTTGTTCTTTGATTCGTCAAGCCAGTCTTTCTTGCTTCTTAGAGGAGGACACGTTTCCATCGTGTTCCTTCCCTCCACCATTATCTGTGTTCTTTGCTTTTTTCTTCTTCTTTTAGGCGGAAAATCAATTCCAAAGACTGATTGAGGAAGAGAGGATTGGAGCGCCGGACAAATAATTGCTTTGTACAAAGTGGAGGTGGACGAAGAACTGAATGGAGGACCGATGGATGAGTTGCCCCGGTCTTTCATATTACTCTCAATAGTTTCAGATCTTTTGTTTTCCTTTTATCTTACGATGATTATGTTACATGAAGATGTTATTGGAAAAAGTGACCAACACAGTACGGACAGGAAGGATGATTATACTGGCATCTCCTCTATATGACGGTTACTTATAATGTAACAGAGGTGATCTCTGGGGCCATAGATTTCATTTCATTTCAAACCTTTATTTAACCAGATTGGTCCCATTGAGATCATAGATCTCTTTTTCAAGGGAGACCTGCAGCATATAGGTTCCACATGAAACATAAAACAATAAAGGACATTATACATTATATTTACAGGATACATAGTTATAGACATTTACAAGTGCCCATTGTATCGGCAAGCATTTCATTTACCCTAGCTTTAAAAACATGCAGAGGAATGAGATTGCTCAGTTTCAATTCTTGCTGAAGATTGTTCCAAGCAAGTGGAGCTGCGCACATAAAAGCTGTCTTACCTGAGACAGTCCTTGCTCTTGGCACATCTAACAAGACCACATCATGTGACCTCAGACAATAGCTGCTTGCAACTCTCTGTGTTATCAGCGAGCAGATATAATACGGGAGTTTACCCAACAAAGCTTTATAGATAAACGTGTACCAGTGACTGAGCCTCCGTACAGAGAGAGATGGTAAACCTGCCTTGGTATACAGTGTACAGTGATGAGTAAGCGCTTTACAATTTGTGACAAATCTCAGAGCACTGTGATATGCAGCATCCAATTTGCTCAGGTAATTGGCAGGTGCATTCATATACAACAAATCACCATAGTCCAGCACAGGTAAAAAGGTCACAGTGACTAGCCTTTTCCTGGCCTCAAGCGAGAAACAGGACTTGTTTCTGAAAAAGAACCCTAGCCTAACCCTCAGTTTTTTAAGCAGGTTATTGACATGAAGTTTAAAAGAGAGACAATCATCAAGCCAGATACCAAGGTATTTGTAACAGGCAACAACTTCAAGTTTTGTTCCTTGCGTAGTTACAATATCTAAAACAGGCTCTGGAGTCTTTTTAGCTTTTGAAAAGAGCATTACCTTGGTTTTCTCAACATTTAAAAGAAGCTTTAGTTCAGAGAGCTGAGTCTGAATAGTGTTAAAAACAGCTTGTAATTTAACAACAGCCTCTTTAATGGAGGGACCTGCACAGTACATCACGGTATCATCCGCATAAAAATGTAAAGTAGCTTCATCCACATTATCACCTAAACTGTTGATGTAGATGGAGAATAAAAGTGGTCCTAAAACAGAACCTTGTGGTACACCATTAGAAATGTTTAACCACTCAGAAGACAGCCCATCAAAATGAACACATTGGGACCTTTCAGAGAGGTAGTTCACAAACCACCCCACTGCATGGCTGGATAGGCCAATACTGAGTAGCCTCTGCTTTAAGATGCGATGATCAACGGTGTCAAACGCTTTGGAAAGGTCAATAAACAGAGCTGCACAACTCTGCTTATTATCTAAAATAGTAGTAATGTCATTTACCACTTTCATAGATCTCGGCCTCCGTTACAAATTGTGTAGTTTTGTTGGTGGCAAAGTGTATGTAGTGTGTGCATCTGTATGTGTTTTAGTTTGTCTGTCTCTGTTTGCTGGTTTTATGTTGAAAAGTGTTCCCTTTCCCCATGTCTGTTTTTTATTTATCCAGGAATGTCCCATTGAGATACAAGATCTCTTCTTCCAGGGAGTCCTGTTGCTGTTTATTGTGTGCACCTGGTGCCCTGTGTTGTCTCTCCCCCCCCCACCTGTGTCTAATTGCTGATTAGTGTGTGTGTGAGGAGAGAAAAAACCTCTGCACCCTGTCTTTTGTTATTCGTACCCGGATAGAGCTGCCATCCACCTGGACCCCCCGAGATGCTGGAGAAAGCAAAACGATTATCAGGAACATCCTCCACCCAGACCTCTGCTTACTTATCAACTAGTGCTCGTGTTCGCTTGTCCTGTGCTGGGAGCGGAGGAGGATTGTCACGGAGGAGGGCCCGTGTTCTGCTGGATCGGAGGCCTGCTCTGGTGCCATCCACCTGTCTTGGTTCCGGTGTGAAGGCCTGCTCCTGCCTGTTTCTGCTTCTACGGGTGCGAAGGCCTGATCTGAGATACTGCGGATAAACCTGGAGAGTTGCTACGCTGCTGCCTCCCTGCCTGGTTCTTGCTCCGGGAACAGCGTGGATACTGTTGTGCTGGACTGGGAGAATGGCGGGTGTCGTGTTTCTGCTGTGCCTTTTCTTGGCTGTGCTGGACAAGGAGAAGATCGCTAGTCATCCTGAAAAATCGACTGGATTCGGGTATGTTCTGCCGCCCGCAGTGGACATCCCCTGTACAGTTTCGGAGGTGTTGCACAAACAATTGCTGGTTGCACTGTCGCGGACATTCATTTCGGAAAATGTTTGTCTTTCTCACATGCCTGCCACGATGGTCCTTCAGAATTGTTTTTTAAACTATAATCTCACTTTCGCGAAGTTTGCTGGTGACTCTAGAACAGCTGACAATGTATGTGTGTTGATTAAGAGGAAAAGGTGCTTGGTATTTTTATTGTTGTTACTATCAGGAAATGTACAGCCAAATCCAGGTCCACCGAGCAGTATTAGTCAAATAGCTACTCCTGCGGATTTTATATAGATCTGGGCTAGGTTTAATTCATTTAAATGTGCGTAGTCTGTTACCTAAATTAGATTATGTCCGTATTTGGGCGAGTTCGACTGATGCTGATGTCATTGTCTTATCAGAAACGTGGCTAGATAAATCCATTTTGGCCTCTGACAATTACATAAATGGTTACAGTGTATATCGTACTGACCGGCCTAAAAAAGGTGGTGGCGTTGCCATTTATGTGAAAAATAAGTTTTGTGTAACTAATATGGTTTCCAAATCTGTTAGTAAACAGCTAGAATTTTTAGCCGTGAATATTGAGGTAACAAAGGGTCAACAGTTCTCATTCATAACACTCCGTTCGATGTCTCACTATGGGATGCGCCTCATCGCGGAGCAAACAGAAGCATCAATCTCATTACGCCAATCCTGATTGGCTGGTGATCTTGACGTCAACGTCAGGGGAAATCACCCCCTATAAGTAGCCTGCGCCACAACGCATGCGTCATTCAAACACCTCTTCTCGCTTCAGAGCACATCTCGAACGGTAGCCGGGCTAGCTTAACAGTCCACAGACTGAACCCAAGCTAATTTTCGGTCGACGGGCGTTAGCCAGCTACCCTATTCTCTTTCAGAAGAAGTACCATAGTCAACCTCGCCGAATTCTTCCTCTGGAAGTAAGGTAAGATTTTGACTTGCAAGTTAGCAACACACCAGTTGCTAGCTGGAACACGCCCAGGAGGCTATCGACGACCCCGGCTCGTGCGGGCATTGTGCCCGCCTCACCATAAAGAGCCTTCGCCGACGGTTAGCACGACAAGCTAGCCTGTCGGGACAGGATCCCCTCATGTCCACTGGTTGGCCGGCTGGCAACCAAGACACGGGGCGTCCGCCGCAGAGACTGAGTCCCTCGCCTTCACGGCCTGGGGCTCATCAACCGCGGCAGCCGCGGAACCGGTTTCCCGCGCCATATCAGGCCGGGCCCCGGTGGCGGCAAAGGACGCGGGAACGGGACCCCACGCTATACCAAGCTGGGGCTCCCGGCTGGACCTCACCATGGTTTCACCAGCGGAGGATGTCCTGGAATTAAATTACATGGAGGACGAAGAGGATGCCTCTGAGTTCCTCCTGTCTGATTCGGACGAGCAGGAAGACGACGTCTTCATGTCATCAGCTCAGGCTGCAAAGCCTGGAGCGATGGCTGCTCTCTCGGGCGATAGCACACCAGCTTCGCCCTGTCTCAGCATGGACCTGCAAGCCGTGTGTCAACGTGCTGCGGCCAGACTAGACATCCCATGGCCCGAAGTGGCCAAGGAGACCTCCAGGTCCCGTTATGAGGGAAAACTGTTTTTCCAAACAACGAGGACAAAGAGGCAACTCCTTCCGGTCTTCCTGGAGATGTTGGATGAGGTGTCGGTCTCGTGGAGAGACCGGCCCTTTAGCAACAAGGCCCCAATCCAGGGTGCCTCCTCCCTTGACTGTGACGGTATGGAGAGGCTCGGCCTGCTCCGCATACCGCCTATGGAACCGCTGGTGGCAGCCCACCTCCTACCGAGGATGGGCCCGTCACCAAGCAGGAACCCCACACTGCCAGCAAAAACGGACCGATTCCAGTCGACCATGACGGAACGGGCCTACAGAGCTGCAGCATTGTCCGCCAGGGCTCTGAACGTTTCCTCGATGCTAACCGTGTACCAAGCGGAGCTCTGTGAGGATCTGTCGAGCGATTCTGGACCGGCCACTCTGGACGAGATAGCCGCGGTCACAGACATTTGTCTCCGTGTCCAACGCTGCGCCGTCCAGGCCACGGGCAAGGTAATGGGGATCATGGTGGTGCAGGAAAGAGCTAGATGGCTCAACCTGACCAACCTCCCAGACCGGGAAAAGGAAGATGTGCTTGACATGCCCATCGTTCCCGAGGGGATTTTCGGCTCCGCTCTCGCTTCCATGCAGAGGAGGTGCGAGTCGAAAAAGAAGGAAGACGAGGCCCTCCACCTCTGTCTCCCTCGAAGGGTCCAGCCGCTGCCTCCGCAACAGCGACCCTTCGCCCAAGCTGCTCCGAACCCTGCTGGATCTAGAGTACCAGATCAGCAGAGGTCGCAGCCCACCCCGAGTCCCCAGCCCAGGCAGGAGACGAGGGCGAGTTGGTCTAGAAAATCTCCGGTTCCGGCTGCGGCCCAGGCGCAGCCAACCCAGAATTTCGGCCAGTAGTCGAGGAGGAAGACGCGAGCGGCATGACAGCCCCTCCTTTTCCCCTCTGTGACAGAGCTGGAAGTTCCTTCTCCGGCTCGAATTGTGTTCCCGCCGCCTCGAGAGATGCCTCAACGTCATCCTCAAGTCCGCACAAAACACATGTCACATCATTATTGTTTAAATAAACCATTTTTCGCTGACACATCCAGGCCTCGGCCAAGGGCGCAGCTCAAAAAAATGAAAAGAAAAACAATAAACAGTCCGTTAACCATAAATCCCCTTCTGAGAGCAGCTACGGCCTCTCTCAAAGGGCGGATAATAAACGGGTCTGTGAAGGCACCACCGCCACGCGCATGCGCAGTGCCGACTGGGGCTGTTAAAACACCACCGCCACGCGCATGCGCAGTGCCGGTTGGGGCTTTAAGGGCACTACCGTCACGTGCGCACGCAGTGCCGGCTAGAGCTGTAAAGAACGGCCCGTCAATCCTTCCCCTTTTGAGAGCAGCTACGGCATCTCTCAAAGGACGGATTATTGACGGGTCCGTGAAGCCACCGCCACGTGCGTGCGCAGTAACGGTGGGGACTGTTGAAATGGGGTACCACCGTGTTCAGACACTAGAGGGCCCCATAACACAACAAATAGAGTCTCAGAGGGCAAGAGATGTGACATCTCCGCTGGCTCGAAGGAGCACACAGTGGAAGATGCTCACAACATCTGCTTGGGTTTTCAAGACAGTAACACGGGGTTACAGACTCCAATTCGCTGTCACCCCCCCTCGTTTCTCGGGCATTTTGTATTCACAAGCCCTCGGAGAGTCAGCCCATATTCTAGAGAGAGAGATCCTCTCACTTCTAGAAAATAGGGCTATATCTATTGTACCTGCCGAGCAGAGTCAGAGTGGCTTTTATTCCAAGTACTTCCTCGTCCCTAAACGAGGAGGGAACGGAATCCGGCCAATACTGGATTTGAGGGTTCTGAACACATATCTAAAAAGATACAAATTCAGAATGCTCACTCACACATCTCTGCTGCGTCTCGTGCGACAAAACAACTGGTTTACATCAGTCGACCTGAAAGATGCGTATTTCCACGTCCCAGTATATTATCCACACAGGAAATATCTGAGATTCGCATTTCAGGGGATCTGTTACGAATACAGAGTACTTCCCTTCGGCCTGTCTCTCAGTCCAAGAGTGTTTGTACGATGTACGGAAGCTGCGATAGCCCCGTTAAGACAACAGGGTATTCGCCTGGCGACCTACCTGGACGACTGGCTGCTTCTCGCACAGTCGGAGCACGAGGCTATTACGCAGACAAATGTTCTCGTAAAGCACCTGCTCAACCTGGGTTTCATAATAAACACAGAGAAGAGCATGTTGTGCCCAGCACAGACTGCACTGTTCCTGGGTTTACACCTGAACTCGGTGCCCTTTACAGCTCGCCTGTCAGCGGAAAGAGTGAAAGCTTTCAGAGCTTGTCTTGCTCAATTCCAGCTGCGCAAACATGTTCTCTTCAGAACATGCCTGCGGTTGATGGGGCTCATGGCGTCAGCCATCCTGGTTGTAAGACTGGGACGCTTACACATGAGGGAGTTTCAGCGCTGGGTAGCTGCTCTAAAACTAAACCCCGCGCGTCATGGCGCGCGGAGGGTAATGGTTACGGTGAAATGCGTAACGGCACTGCGCCACTGGCTGCACCCGACTTTTCTAGTACGGGGCGTGCCTATGGGTGCTGTCCTTTCACGGAAGGTGGTCACCACGGACGCATGTCTGACAGGTTGGGGAGGTATTTATGAAGACCGTCCGGTGAGGGGTCTCTGGAGCAGAGACCTCCAGCGGGCGCACATAAATTACCTGGAGCTTTTAGTGGTGTTCCTCACCCTAAAACGCTTTCTGCCTTTTATCAGAGGACATCATGTCCTCGTGAGGACAGACAACACGACTACAATATCGTATATAAACCGCCAGGGGGGTTTGCGTTCTCTCCAGTTACACATGCTGGCACGCAAACTGATCCTATGGAGCGGCGGGCGTCTCCTCTCTCTGAGAGCGACGCACGTACCGGGTGTGTTGAACCTCGGGGCGGATCTGCTGTCCAGAGGTGCACCACTTTATGCAGACTGGACTCTACATCCAAGGATTGTGAGCCAGCTGTGGGTGCGTTATGGCAGAGCCGCGGTGGATCTGTTCGCATCAAGAGAAAATGCTCAGTGTCAGCTGTTCTTTTCGATGCGCGACCTAAACGCACCGTTAGGCGTGGACGCACTCGCACACGTTTGGCCTTCGGGCCTTCTGTACGCGTTCCCACCCCTGGCTTTGATTCCCCCAACTCTGGCAAGAGTGAGGGAACAACGCCACACACTTATCGTGATAGCTCCGCACTGGCCCGCTATGTACTGGCTGGCGGAGATTTATCAGCTGCTGTGCGGGCAGCCATGGCAGCTGCCACTACACAGGGGCATACTGTCCCAGGCGGGGGGTGAGATTTTTCACCCACACCCAGAGCGCTTGGCCTTATGGGCCTGGCCCGTGAGTGGTACAACCTGAATACAGTGAGACTCCCTCATAGGGTGATAAACACTATTCAGAGTGCGAGAGATTCCTACACCAGGTCTCTCTAACATAGTGCTGTTACTGACCCTGGCTTCTGCCAGGCAAGCCAGTAATGTTTTCATGCACTGTCTGTACATGTACCCAATGGATATTGAGACATTTCCTCAGCCGCTGGGTCCCTCCGGGGAACAGCAGCGTGATTTGCTGTGTCCAGTGTGTGCTTACGCACCTGTATGGACAGATCAGGGGTGTTTGTCATAATGACCAACTCCTGGTGTCCTGGGCTAACCCTTAAAGGGGGGCAAGCCGGTTACTAAGCAACGGTTCTCCCACTGTCGTGTGGAGGCTATTGCTTTGAGACCCTTACGAGTCAGAGTTTGCAGGCACCTTCGGGTCCGCGAGCTCTTTCAAATCAGGGTCTGGCTGCATCCTGGGCTCTGTCCAGGATGTCTCCAATCCAAGACATCTGGGCAGCGGCAAGCGGGTCTTCGCCGCTCACTGTTGTCCGCTTTTACAGGCTGGACGTCTCCGCTCCAAGCGTGGCCCGAGCAGTGCTGGGCACCTTGTGGAGTCGGGACTCCACCTGTTAAATTCTGGTTGATCTGTGATCTTCGAGATAAGCTCGTCTGGCAATACGGGAGCTACAATATCCCATAGTGAGACATCGAACGGAGTGTTATGAATGAGAACTATAGGTTACTTACGTAACCCCAGTAACATGAAGTGAGATGTCTCACCAGACGGCCCTCCTTGCTATGGTGAAGCGAGAAGAGGTGCTTATTTTGAATGATGCATGCGTCGTGGCGCAAGCTACTTATAGGGGGTGATTTCCCCTGACGTTGACGTCAAGAATCACCAGCCAATCAGGATTGGCGTAATGAGATTGATGCTTCTGTTTGCTCCGCGATGAGGCGCATCCCATAGTGAGACATCTCACTTCATGTTACTCTGAGACTGGGGTTACGTAAGTAACCTATAGGTCATGGTGGTGGGCTGTTACAGGGCCCCCTCGGCTGTCAAGGACTCTTTATCGTCATTGGCAAAATTGTTATCACAACTTTCCTACAAGGAAATAGTGCTGCTTGGTGATTTTAATTGGGACTGGTTAACTTCTGTGTCAGAGGATTTTAAAAACCTGTGTACCTCTTTGAATTTTACCCAGATTATAGACAGTCCTACTCGCCCAAATATTAAGTCCCCAAATAAATCCTCCCTAATTGATCTAATTTTAACAAATGTTCCACATAAATACTCATCTGTGGGAGTATTTGCTAATGATGTGAGTGACCACTGTGTTGTAGCCACAATTAGGGACACTAAGGTCCAGAAGGTTAAACCACGTATCATCACAAAGAGAGACAGAGGGTTTTTTACATGATCTGTTTGATTTTGATTGGGGTAAAATCAATCTGTGTGCTGATGTGGAAACCGCATGGTCTTATTTTTATCTTGGTTTTATGAAAATTATAGATAGACATGCACCTCTGCGTAAATGTAGAGTAAAGGGACGAAACAATCCCTGGTTTTCTGCTAAGCTGTCCAGTCTCCTTCATGAGAGAAACAATGCTTGGGCAAAGGCTAGGAAATCAGGCTCAGAGGTAGAATGGCTACGTTTTAGGCAGCTAAGAAATAGCTTCACATCTCAAATAAAAAGTGCTAAATCAAAGTACTATTTGTCAGTTACCACAGAAAACCTGAATAATCCTAGGAAATTTTGGAAAGCCATAAAATCGATTTCCACTGGTGATATCCCAAATGAGCTACCTCCGTGCCTCACCACAGCATCTGGCACTATATCAGACAGGGCTACTATGCTAAATTGCTTTAATAAGCATTTTGTGTCCTGTGGCTCTCTGTTTGATTCTGTCACTGACTGTACTTCTGCTTCTGTGAACACTACAGTATGTGACTCTGAACAATGTGGTCTGGAAAACCCTTTCAGTTTTACTCCTTTAACTATTGGTATTGTTCATGAAGCCTTATCCAAGTTAGATCCTAGGAAACCGGCTGGCCCGGACAACGTAGAACCTTTCTTTTTAAAGATAGCTGCAGATTTTATTGCTCCACCTCTTACTTCTCTTTTTAACCTCTCCCTCAGCACAAATACAATTCCAAAAGTATGGAAGTCTGCTTATGTCTTGCCTTTACTGAAAGGAGGGGAGGCCACCTTATTAAATAACTATAGGCCAATCTCTAAATTGTCAGTTCTAGCTAAGGTGCTCGAACGACTTGTGAGTGAACAAGTAAAGGAGTTTTTATGTTTAAATGTCATCCTGTCTAAACATCAGTCAGGCTTCAGAAAGCAACATAGCACCATCACTGCCACAATGAAAGTGGTGAATGACATTACTAGTATTTTAGATAATAAGCAGAGTTGTGCAGCTCTGTTTATTGACCTTTCCAAAGCGTTTGACACCGTTGATCATCGCATTTTAAAGCAGAGGCTACTCAGTATTGGCCTATCCAGCCATGCAATGGGGTGGTTTGTGAACTACCTCTCTGAAAGGTCCCAATGTGTTCATTTTGATGGACTATCTTCTGAGTGGTTAAACATTTCTAATGGTGTACCACAAGGTTCTGTTTTAGGACCACTTTTATTCTCCATCTACATCAACAGTTTAGGTGATAATGTGGATGAAGCTACTTTACATTTTTATGCGGATGATACTGTGATGTACTGTGCAGGTCCCTCAATTAACGAGGCTGTTGTTAAATTACAGGCTGTTTTTAACATTATTCAGACTCAGCTCTCTGAATTAAAGCTTCTTTTAAATGTGGATAAAACCAAGGTAATGCTCTTTTCAAAAGCAAAAAAGACACCAGAGCCTGTTTTAGATATTGTAACTACGCAAGGAACAAAACTTGAAGTGGTTACCTGTTACAAATACCTTGGTATCTGGCTTGATGATTGTCTCTCTTTTAAATGTCAATAACCTGCTTAAAAAACTGAGGGTTAGGCTAGGGTTCTTTTTCAGAAACAAGTCCTGTTTCTCGCTTGAGGCCAGGAAAAGGCTAGTCACTGTGACCTTTTTACCTGTGCTGGACTATGAGGATCTGGTGTATATGAATGCACCTGCCAATTACCTGAGCAAATTGGATGCTGCGTATCACAGTGCTCTGAGATTTGTCACAAATTGTAAAGCGCTTACTCATCACTGTACACTGTATACCAAGGCAGGTTTACCATCAATCTCTGTACGGAGGCTCAGTCACTGGTACACTTTTATTTATAAAGCTATGTTGGGCAAACTCCCGTATTACATCTGTTCTCTGGTAAAGCAGAAAGTTGCGGGCAGCTATTGTCTGAGATCACAGGATGTGGTCTTGTTAGATGTGCCAAGAGTGAGGACTGTCTTAGGTAAGACGGCTTTTATGTGCGCAGCTCCACTTGCTTGGAACAGCCTACAGTCCAAATTAAAATTGAGCAATTTTATTTCTCTGAATGTTTTTAAGGCACGTCTGCACGAGATGCTTTCTGACACTATGGGTGTTTGTAAGTGTTGGTGAATATGTAAATATGATGTCCTCTATTGTTTGTTTTTATGTTGTTTTTATGTTTCATGTGGAACTAAATTGATGCAGGTCTCCCTTGTAAAAGAGATCCATGATCTCAAGGGACCTATCTGTCTAAATAAAGGTTTGAAATGAAATGAAAGATCAGGCCTTCGTACCCATAGAAGCAGAAACAGGCAGGAGCAGGCCTTCACACCGGAACCAAGACAGGTGGATGGCACCAGAGCAGGCCCTACCGAGCACTAGTTGATAAGTAAGCAGAGGTCTGGGTGGAGGATGTTCCTGATCGTCGTTTTGCTTTCTCCAGCATCTCGGTGGGTCCAGGTGGATGCCAGCTTTATCCGGGTACGAATAACAAAAGACAGGGCCGCAGCAGGGTGCAGAGGTTTTTTCTCTCCTCACACACACACTAATCAGCAATTAGACACAGGTGGGGGGGGGGACAACACAGGGCACCAGGTGCACACAATCAACAGCAACAGGACTCCCTGGAAGAAGAGATCTTGTATCTCAATGGGACATTCCTGGATAAATAAACAGACATGGGGAAAGGGAACACTTTTCAACATAAAACCAGCAAACAGAGACAGACAAACTAAAACACATACAGATGCACACACTACATACACTTTGCCACCAACAAAACTACACAATTTGTAACGGAGGCCGAGATCTATGGCTCCAGAGATCACCTCTGTTACATTATAAGTAACCGTCATATAGAGGAGATGCCAGTATAATCATCCTTCCTGTCCGTACTGTGTTGGTCACTTTTTCCAATAACATCTTCATGTAACATAATCATCGTAAGATAAAAGGAAAACAAAAGATCTGAAACTATTGAGAGTAATATGAAAGACCGGGGCAACTCATCCATCGGTCCTCCATTCAGTTCTTCGTCCACCTCCACTTTGTACAAAGCAATTATTTGTCCGGCGCTCCAATCCTCTCTTCCTCAATCAGTCTTTGGAATTGATTTTCCGCCTAAAAGAAGAAGAAAAAAGCAAAGAACACAGATAATGGTGGAGGGAAGGAACACGATGGAAACGTGTCCTCCTCTAAGAAGCAAGAAAGACTGGCTTGACGAATCAAAGAACAAGAAACCCACATTTTCTTTGTTCCCACTTAGTTCTTCTTGTTTAACTTGATATACGGTCAGTGTGTTGTTCTTGTTTCTGTGCTGATACTTCTCCAAGAGGGCTGAAGGTAAACATAGTAATGAGACGTAGAGAAAGTATCCTCTTCAACACATTTAAAATATTTGTCACACGATCTGTTATCACCTCTTGGATTTCCCCCGCTGCTTAATCCCTCAACAATAAACTATAAAGCATGATGTGTTCTCATTAAAGCCAGTTCCAAGAAAAGGAACAAATGAACGAAATGTAAAACAAATTGAAAATGCGGCTAAATGATAGACACACATCGCTTGTATCGGTTCTAAAACACAATGACAATTGTGTGTAACCGAATGAAACTTATTTAAGGAATGATTTTGGGAAAACCAATAACTATTACATGCAGATCAATGTCCTTGTTGTCCTCCTGTTCGTGTGATTCAATGTAGTAATGTGTGTGTGTGTGTGTGTGTGTGTGTGTGTGTGTGTGTGTGTGTGTGTGTGTGTGTGTGTGTGTGTGTGTGTGTGTGTGTGTGTGTGTGTGTGTGTGTGTGTGTGTGTGTGTGTGTGTGTGTGTGTGTGTGTGTGTGTGTGTGTGTGTGTGTGTGTGTGTGTGTGTTCAAGAGTCTTCAACCAATGCTTATAAGTGGTGATCACATTTTCATTTTACCCTGAATCGATATCTCAAGAGACTTTAGAATGAATATATGATTCTCTTCAGCACCATGGACAGCGACACTGAGATGCTCGTCCCGGTTGATTACCTCCACTCATTTACTGTATAAGTGCTGCTTAGGAAAACATTTGTAATGTCTTTGATTCTTCAGGCCCTGTAAAGATTGCCTTGATCCTTCCAGCAGGCTGGTCTTATTCTTAATGAATATATCAGGCCAAGCACTAAAGTCAATGGCTGCAGTCGAATAGTCCAACAATCAGCTCCTAAATTCTAACCCTATCGTCTATTCCTTGACCTCTGAGTGAAACGTCACGGGGTTAAGGGATAGTGGATAGGAGAATTCAAAAGGACTTAGGAGAAGAGACTGCGGTACTTTAGAGAATCCGAATGCACTTTCACTATCCGACGTGTTTATGATGCGCCAGCGGACGTTATGAATGTGCGTCTGCTGCTGTGGGGTAACTATGGAAACTACAGTTTTCTATACAGCGGACTACAACATGGATGTTTAATAAGAACGAGGGACTACTGTAAACTCATCTAGAGACTCTGCACCGTGCTCTGATGCTGCTGCTTTGCTTTATGAACGTGGACAACAGAGAAACATATTCTTCATGACCAAAGTTGGAATTGAAATAAAAAAGGAAAGTGAAACTTATGCTCGTCACCCTCTCCCTCCGATCCACATTAATACAAATGATCCCAATACGTATGATTGTATGAACTAAAGATCTTAAAATCAATACAAATGTATGTATTATAAACGTTAGTCCTTAACATCTATCACTGTGTATATCACCATTCAAACATCTTTTAAAAGTTGAACAAACCCCACACAGCTCAGTGAAGACTGTGAAATGTTGACTTTATTTGATTTCAGTAAAAATTAACGTTCATATTTCTCTTTTTGATTATAATACTGATGAACGTTCAAAACAAAGCACTTTGGCAACTTACCACCTATGTTTTAAAAAGCTTAATATGCACCGTAACTTTCATGATATCATTTCTCCGTCATAATCGTTTGTTTCCGTGAACGGCCGACTGTTGAGTGACGGCAAATGCTGCGGCTGCAAGGCATTGTGGGGCAGCATTTTCTCCTCTCCTTTCGGTAAGGGAGGTCCAGTGGTTCCTAAGCTAAAGGAGGTTATAAAGGAAGTTTGAAACCTCCTTTCCTTTCATCTAGAGAATTGGAACGGCACTTAACATGGCTGCCACTGAGGGACTTCACTCGGTTAGGAAGGTTCCTAAGCTAAATGGACTATTCGACTGCAGCCCATGTTTGTGCATCTTTGGATGTGGATATTTGTCTGCAAGGACATTCAGCATGCATGTTGACCCGAATCCTAACCCTAAAAGAAGAAGAAAAAAGCAAAGAACACCGGTGTGTGTGTGTGTGTGTGTGTGTGTGTGTGTGTGTGTGTGTGTGTGTGTGTGTGTGTGTGTGTGTGTGTGTGTGTGTGTGTGTGTGTGTGTGTGTGTGTGTGTGTGTGTGTGTGTGTGTGTGTGTGTGTGTGTGTGTGTGTGTGTGTGTGTGTGTGTGTGTGTGTGTGTATTTAGGCTCTGTTGCCCTGGCTGGTAGTGTGTGTGAGATCCTTGTGGCTGGTCACTGTGCTCACGGGAACAGCGAGATTGAGGCTGTGTCCTGTGCTCAAGTTTAATAAATGCCCACACCGGGTTATATGTGTGGACGATCTGCCTCCTTGCTTCGGCGGGCCGCTCAATTGTCGGCGTCACACTCATCATAAGTAACATTTACAATAAGTTATGTCATTTGAGGTAGCATTTCAAAAAAGTAGGCTCTTTAGGTGAGAAGATGGATACGGCTGAAGTGCATAAATGCAATATAGACATCCAGGCTCTGTCTCAAGGCAACAACCAGGCAAACACTCACATCTAAAAACACATTAAGTGTACACATTAATTCAGTACTAAAAGTAACACTGCAATAATTATTGATAATATTGTAATTTGATGAAATAGAACATTGAGCATACGGGTCATTTATCAATTGTTTTTAACACACTTAAATAAACCATCCGCATTTTGTGAGATGAACCTACAGTGTTTATTTAGACGCTTTCAGGATACTCACAGTATTATTTTAGGTTAATTACACTGCTGCCTTTTATTTCATTATTTCAGTTACTTTAGATCATATCAACAAAATGTGAAAACTTCTGACTGAACATTTTTTTTAAAACGTTTTTCTTTTTGTATGTTTCTTTCTGATAGCTTATAATAGAGTTTCCAGCCCTCATTAGAGAGAAATATGTTTGGGGAAAGTCTGATTGACGCTCTTTGAGCGTGTTGCCATGGATGAACATGACAACAGCACAAACAGGTTTTCATCAGGCAGGGTAACATGTGGGAGTTCTTTTGATCATCGGGATGAAAAGAAACATTACTACTGTATATGTGGGTTAATCAAAACAAAACACACTGCCCCCCAAC
The DNA here is from genome assembly GCF_902827115.2 of Pseudochaenichthys georgianus. Lineage (NCBI taxonomy): Eukaryota > Metazoa > Chordata > Actinopteri > Perciformes > Channichthyidae > Pseudochaenichthys > Pseudochaenichthys georgianus. The sequence goes on from NC_047509.1 coordinate 8,099,053, forward strand.
CACCAAGCTTTCTATTCAGCTCAGGTATTCATCTGAGCTGCATTCTTCTGCGGGTATCAATCAGGAGGAACGAGCACAAAGCTGTGATGAAGGAAGAGACGGAACATATGATGTATATCCCCTCCACACATCCACACATGGTCAGAGACACATCATCATACCAGCACAAAGGCAAGCTAATAGAAACAGACAGACACGCACATATTGAGACAGTAGATCTAAAAGGGATTTGAAGTTTTACAGATTTAAACTGATTACATTTTGATTAAACAATAATGCAAATACAAATCGAATGATAGAATCTCAGTATAAAGGGGCCCTGTTACGCTAATGTTAGGGTTCATATTTTTATTTTGTTCCTCTATGGGACTATTTTTCTCATACTGCCTGTGCTGCAGCACACTGCAGGTCACTAATGGCACATTTCCACTGCAGCGGGGTAGCCCCGTCTAAGCGTCCTCACTCAGGCCTCGGGCTGCCTCGCTGGCTGTCCGAGGCCGTGGCGCATTTCCATTACAGTTTAGGACCTGGGGTAGCAACGCAGTGTCGGCGGGGCTCCCGTCGAGCTCCCGCTGGATTCGATCATCCCCAATGAGATGTAGGAACGTCGTCACCTCCTCGGTCGACCACGGTGTGCTTTTCTTTGACGTTGCAATTTTTGTAGCTCCTCCGTTTACAAAAATGCTGCAAGCTTGCTTCTAGATATATATGCGACGCTAGGGATGATCTCGCACGCGATCTTGTGACGATTCTCTCTGACCAATCAGCAGTCGAGAGTGTTGCCGTCACTAGTTCAGCCCTGGCCTGATAGAACCACGATTTTATGGGGCCGGAAAAAGAGGGAAAAAGTACCCGCTAGCCGGTGCTATGCTATATGGAAAGGCCACCAAAAACTGGCCTGGCCGCTTGAGGACGATTAAGGACGCTTCAACGGGGCTACCCGCTGCAGTGGAAATGCGCCATAAGTTACAGAAGTAAACAATGGAGTCTAATCAAGTCCTTTCATGCTGGGTGGGGGGATGTTTGCCTTTGCAGATCATTAACATTCAAAAAAACACTACAGAACACACTAGGAAAAAAGAACAGAACAGTGGCAACGCATCTTTTGAAATAACACAAAACCTTCTATTTTCTAGTCTTCTATTTTACAAACTTTAACCTTCGGATGTGTGATCACAACGACAAGATAGATGTGGCATAAATGCAAATGTGACACAATAGGGATGAATGTATGATTCTGACGAGCGTCTATCACTTTCACCTTTGCTGACAGCTCACCGAGTGAGTCAACAGCAATCCGAAGGAGGCAGACACACGCAGCTTTTTCAGTATTTGTATTAATTGTGACAGATGCTGACCTATGCCTCACTAACATATGGGGTGAGAACAGAAACTAGTGAGCATGTTAAAGGCTTTGACAGTTCAGGCCAATTATATTCACTTGCCATGAAAGCTGGTTGAAGTGAAGTGGGCTTGTTGGATTGGAGACGCTGCATGTATCTACGTATAGTGTATGTATATGTGCAGAATAGGCCAAGTGTCCTATTGTGTGTAATGAAGACCTTTTTTTCCGTTAACTACTGATGACATAAAAGGAAGAAGAGGTGCTGCTTTGGTCTGTATGTGGTTTATAATTGCATTACATTGAACTCTTGCTCAGTGTCTGCTTACTAATGGTCGTTGTTTAGCTCCAACCTGGCAGTGTTACAGTGGCACGCTCTAACCGTGGCAGCCTGCTCTGATCGCTGCTTCGGTGTGAATTGATTTCTGGCAGCTCATCTGTCCTGCTCACCAACAGCAGCCGGGCAGTGCGCAGCCTGACTGAAGCAGATTCAACAGGATAACAGTCAAACACCCAGTTGGCTAAACAATAGTAGAATACATGTTCAAACTTCATTTAGCAAGCAATGCAGTGTTGCAAAGGGATTGCCATGACCCTCTTGTGCCAACATAATTATCATTTCATTTGTAGTGAAAAAAACAACATTACAAAAGCATTACAATCTTCAGGTTCTTTGCACTTTACATATTTTTGACATTCCCTCCTTCAGGTTTCTTTCTGTATGTCTGCATTCTTCTCAAGAACTGATTAAATAAATACACATTTCTGAAACACATTTTTTATTCAAACCATTAGATGGCTGTTTTCAGTTGTTATCACCAGCATGATCCGAGATCAGGGGACATTGACAGCTTTCCTGTAGTTTGTTATATCGGTTTTTGTTCATGTAAAAAGTCTGCAAAGGTTCAAAACCCATATTTCCCCCCAGAGGGATTTTCTCTCACACACCAAACCATAAAGATCGAACAAGGAAAGTGGAGATATATTCACTTCAGCAAGTCACACTTTGAGTGAATACACACTGATCCAGGGTGTCACCGAGGATACTTGAAGTCTGCGTCAGGGAAACATGGAAGAACGTGGATGGGAGAGTAGCAGCTCAGTCGTGTTTAGTTTGAGCTTCAGGTGGTGAGCAGAGAGATGTCAGACAGACAAGCAGACATGTGTGTGACCACCTGGGATTCTGACCGGGGAAAAGACAGAATCAGTTGAGTGTAATCTTCCCTCTGAGACAAATAGGATTTGTGATTATGGGCTATATAAATAAAATTGAATTGAATTAATCTGTGTAGATTAAATGTTATTACAGTTGTTCTCGATTGCTAACACACTAAAAGTATACATAAAGCACAATTATTTTAACTGACACTCAAAGAGCAAAACATCGGCTCAAATCTCCAAAACTCTAAACACGTTTTCAGCTTTTCACACAATTTGCAAATCAACATGGCACTTTGTGCGAACCTCTGCACACGTCTCTCCACGTGAGACAAAGGAATCTGACATGAAGTCACGTGTGAGCAGGTTTAAAACACTGATATTCAAAATGCCTCACACATGGACCAATGATCAAGAAATACGTTCCACCTGACCAAACACCTGGTGGCATCATTGTTGGCTCATCAATCAGGATGTTAGCACTATGAAAAGACCACAGGTGAGTACTTTCTGGAAGCCAACATGGAAGCATGAGCAAGAGGAAGAGGAAGAGGAAGAGGAAGTGCTGGGCTGAGAGTGAGAGGAGGAAGAACGAGAGGTAGAGGTAGAGCTGGAGGGAGAGGACGTTCAGAGGGTTCAGCCAATCCAAGCCGATGTACTGTTGCCTCTGTAATCCGGACACTCAGACTTGAAAACAGGTTAGTTACCAGTAGCTCTGCATAACTCATGATATATCAGCGCTTATATCTGTTGTGTGAAACGTATTTGCTTCATTACTGTAATTGAATTGTCGGCATGTTGCAGACTATAACTGTACAAACATCCTGCACAATGTACTGTGGTAAACTTACTGTTATGCAACACAGACGCTGATCGACCACTATGTCTTTGTTGTTTATCTGAAGGACTGAGAAACAAGGAGGTGCCGGTGGAAGGCTAAGGATGTTCAATGGAAGGAAGCAGCAGCTACAAACTGGGTGTTGGCAAACAATGCATCCCACTTAGAGAGGTCCGAAGCATAGTAACTATGTGCTGAGATCCACGATGTTAGTTTTGAATAAAATGTGATTTTTTTTTTCAACAGCTCATTTGTGTTTCTTCATTTACTGTATTTCTGTAAACTCAAGCATCTTTCTCTGCAGAACCCTCTCTGTACAGAGCGCAGGCCATAACAGATGAAAGTGCTTTAGAGTATGCTCAGCAGTGTGTAGCTGGGTGGTCAAACCATCTAGTGTTATGAATGAAGTTATATTTGGTGCAAAAGTTTGCATTTGGTAAGTGTGTATGCAGTTTTTAGTGCAGTTCTTCATTTAGCAGGAGGAATTAGGTGTTTTGCACTTTGGATCTGTGGTTTTGTGAATTGTGTTTAGGGTTCTGAGAAACTGAGCAATTAAAAAAAAAAAAATTGTGTTCGCAATCGAGAAAAACTGTAATGTTTGTTGATTGTAATGTGTGTACCTGCAGATGGAAATGACCTTTTAGCTCCAACATGGCATATAACTTCTCTTGTTGAGATTAATGTATGTTGACGCATGGCCATTGTTCAATAAAGATATATCATTTAAGAAAAATATCATGGTTTGGTTTGATAAAAGTATAAAATACAAAATTAGCAAATTATATTCTCTTTAACTTTTGTACATTTGAGCTGCAGTCTCCTGGATGAGGTCCTGTTTATCTGCTTCCCTCATGACTGTTACAGCTAGTGGAGGTCGGTGTCTTCATGTCAATAGCTAATAACCTCCGATAACGGCCATTAGACAGGCTCCTAACATCCGAAGCAGGTATTACTGACCGAGGCTTTTATACCTTACTGGGAGCAAAAAACTACATATCTTTCATTTCAGCAGAAAATCGTCACAACGGAAAATGTGCAGCGCGAGATGTGCTGTTCTGCACTTTCAATGTATACCAACGTGTTGTGCCAAACATTTTCTCATAAAAAGATGGATAACACAATTTCACAGTTTATTGAAGTTGGCACAACATTAGACTGATTTATATAATATAATAATTAATATAATTAGTTATAAATAAATAAAATAAAGACTGAGATTGATTTAATATCTGATATTGCGGGCTCACAGCTTGTCTTTGAAAAGTAGGTGCATTTGAAGAAATACAACTTTAGGCCCTGACTGCAAAATATCAAGAACCGAAATAATTGAACTATTCATATCTTAGACTGCACTGTAACTTTTATCTTTTAATGTTTATTTTATTAGCTTTTCTTTTTAATGACTGATTTTAAATGCCATTTTCTTAATGTCTTTCATTTTTTGTTTTTCTTTTAATGTTTCTTTTATTATCTTTTACTGTTTTTAAATGCCTTTATCTGAATGTATAGATTGTTTTTGTACGACTCGACTTGTAACTCACGTCACTCTACACTCGATCAGAGCGCATTTTCGCGAGCGGAGCACATTTTCTCATCCGCCTCACGGAGCGTGGAAAGTGAGGGGCAGGGCTGCCTCTCTTCCGTCGGCGTGGATCGGAGGTTTACCTGTGCACCTGTGCTGTTGTGGGGAGGTTTTTCCCGGGAAGTCGCGGAGAGACGGAGCGGCTGCACGTTGTTGTTTGGGCCCCCTTTTTCCACCTGCCCAGTTGTGCTGTGGCAGGGACCTGCTTCCACTTGTCGTGTGCTGCTGTCCTGGCGAGATTTTACCCCGGGGGGGGCGTAACGGAGAGACCGGAGCGGCTTCGCGTTCGGGCTGCGGCCTGCTTTACACCTGCTGTAGCGGAGGCCTGTATCCACCTGCTCCACCTGTCGTGCTCTACGGTGCCGAGGACGTTTTACCACGGGGATATCGCTGAGAGACCGGAGCGCCTCTACGCCTCGAGCTGGTCCTGCTTCGCCTATCCTGCTGTAGGCCTACTGAGGAGGTTCTGCACCGGGGATATCGCGAGGAGAACGGAGCGCCTCCACATTTCGGGCCTGCTTGCACGCCTATCCGGATGCTCTGCTGGTCTGGGGAAATGGCCCATATCGGGATTCTGCTGTGCCTGTTAACTGTTTTGGACTATGAGAAGATCTCTAGTCATTCTGAGAAGACTACTGGATTCAGGTCTGTTCTGCCACCTGCAGTGGGCAGCCCCTGCAAAGGTTCGGATGTGTTGCTCAAACAATTACCGGTTGCCTTGTCACAGACAATCTGCTCGACAAAATATGTTTGTCTTTTTTATTTTCCTGCGATGATGGTTCTTCAGGACTGCTTCTTAAGCTCTAATCACACTCTCGCAGACTTTTCCGGTGTTTCTAAATTAGATGACAATGTATGTGTGTCATTTAAGAGGAAAAGATGCCTGTTTTTTGTTGTTGTTATTACTGTCAGGAAATGTACAACCTAACCCTGGTCCGCCCAGTAGTAATAGTCAGATCGCTACTCCTGCTGATTTTAAAGCTAGGTCTGGGTTGGGTTTCATCCACTTGAATGTGCGCAGTCTGTTAGGTAAACTAGATTTTGTCCGTATCTGGGCAAAATCGACTGACGCTGACGTCATTGTCTTATCTGAAACATGGCTAAACAAGTCTATTTTGGCCTCTGACATTGCCTTAAATGGTTTTAATGTGTATCGTACCGACCGGCTTAATAAAGGTGGTGGCGTTGCCATTTATGTTAAGAATAAGTTCAATGTAACCACATTAGTTTCCAAATCGATCAGTAAGCAATTTGAATTTTTAGCCATAAATATAGAAGTGGCAAAGGGTCAACAGGTTATGGTCGTGAGTAGTTACAGACCCCCCTCAGCTGACAAAGACTCCTTGTCTTCACTAGCAAATATGTTATCACAACTAGACTACAAGGAAATAGTGCTACTTGGAGATTTTAACTGGGACTGGTTAACTGCAGTGTCAGAGGATTTTAAAAACCTTTGTATCTCTTTAAATGTTACTCAGATTGTGGACAGTCCTACTCGCCCAAATATTAAGTCCCCTAATAAATCCTCCCTAATTGATCTAATTTTAACTAATGTTCCCCATAAATATTCTTCTGTGGGAGTATTTGCAAATGATCTGAGCGATCACTGTGTTGTAGCCACAATTAGGGACACTAAGGTCCAAAAGGTTAAACCTCGCATTATCATCAAGAGAGACATAAAACATTTTGTGGAGCAGGGTTTTGTGCATGATCAGTTGGATTTTGATTGGGGTAATATCGATCTGTGTGCTGATGTTGAAACCGCATGGTCTTATTTTTATCTTGGTTTTATGGAGATCATTGATAGACATGCACCCCTGCGTAATTTAGAGTAAAGGGACGAGACAATCCTTGGTTCTCTGCTGAGCTTTCTAGTCTCCTTCATGAGAGAAACAAGGCCTGGGCAAAGGCTAGGAAATCAGGCTCAGAGATAGAGTGGCTGCATTTTAGGCAGCTAAGGAATAGCTTCACTTCAAATGTAAAAAGTGCAAAGTCGAAGTACTATTTGTCAGTTACCACAGAAAACCTAAATAATCCTAGGAAATTTTGGAAAGCAATAAAATCGATATCAACCGGTGAGATCCGTAATGAGCTACCTCCATGCCTTACCACAGCACCTGGCTCTATATCAGACAGGGCTACTATGCTAAATTGCTTTAATGAGCATTTTGTGTCCTGTGGTTCTCTATTTGATTCTGTCACTAACTCTGCTTCTGTAAATACCACAGTCTGTGACTCTGAACAACGTGGTCTGGAAAACCGTTTCAGTTTTACCCCTTTTACTGTTGATGTTGTTCATGAAGCCTTATCTAAGCTAGATCCTGGGAAACCGGCTGGCCCGGACAACTTAGAACCTTTCTTTTTAAAGATAGCTGCAGACTTTATTGCTCCACCTCTTACTTCTCTTTTTAACCTCTCCCTCAGCACAAATACAATTCCAAAAGTATGGAAGTCAGCGTATGTCCTGCCTTTACTGAAAGGAGGGGAGGCAACTATTTTAAATAACTATAGGCCAATCTCTAAATTGTCAGTTCTGGCTAAGGTTCTTGAACGCATAGTGAGTGAACAAGTAAAGGAGTTTTTATGTACAAATGACATCCTGTCTAAACATCAGTCAGGATTCAGAAAGAAACACAGCACCATCACTGCCACAATGAAAGTGGTGAATGACATTACTAGTATTTTAGATAATAAGCAGAGTTGTGCAGCTCTGTTTATTGACCTTTCCAAAGCGTTTGACACCATTGATCATCTCATCTTAAAGCAGAGGCTACTCAGTATTGGCCTATCCAGCCATGCAGTGGGGTGGTTTGTGAACTACCTCTCTGAAAGGTCCCAATGTGTTCATTTTGATGGACTGTCTTCCGAGTGGTTAAACATTTCTAATGGTGTACCACAAGGTTCTGTTTTAGGACCACTTTTATTCTCCATATATATTAACAGCGTAGGTGATAATGTGGATGAAGCTGTGTGGATTTTTATGCGGATGATACTGTGATGTACTGTGCAGGTCCCACCATTAAGGAGGCTGTTGTTAAATTACAGGCTGTTTTTAACACTATTCAGACTCAGCTCTCTGAACTAAAGCTTCTTTTAAATGTGGATAAAACCAAGGTAATGCTCTTTTCAAAAGCAAAAAAGACACCAGAGCCTGTTTTAGATATTGTAACTACGCAAGGAACAAAACTTGAAGTTGTTGCCTGTTACAAATACCTTGGTATCTGGCTTGGTGATTGTCTCTCTTTTAAACTTCATGTCAATAACCTGCTAAAAAAACTGAGGGTTAGGCTAGGTTTCTTCTACAGGAACAAGTCCTGTTTCTCGCTTGAGGCCAGGAAAAGGCTAGTCACTGTGACCTTTTTACCTGTGCTGGACTATGGGGATCTGGTCTATATGAATGCACCTGCCGCCTGGTCAAGTTAGATTCTGCGTATCACAGTGCTCTGAGATTTGTGACAAACTGTAAAGCATTAACCCATCACTGTACCCTGTATGCAAGGGCTGGTTTGCTTTCACAAACTGTACGGAGGCTCAGTCACTGGTACATTTTTATATACAAAGCCATGTTAGGGAAACTTCCATCTTATATCTGCTCCCTGATCTCACGGAGAATTGTAGGTGGCTACTGCCTGAGATCGAATGCTGTGGTTTTATTAAATGTGCCAAATGCTAGGACTGTCTTAGGGAAGACAGCTTTCAGATGCGCAGCTCCTCTGTCTTGGAATAGTCTGCAAATTAAATGGAAACTGAACAATCTGGTGCCACTAAATGTTTTTAAAGCTCGGTTGGATGCTAGTCAATCAGAAGCTATTGGTACCTGTTTATGTGGATAATTTTGTAAATGATGCTGTATGATGTCCTTTTGTTGTTCTGTTGATGCTTTTATGTTTCATGTGGAACTACTTGAACAGGTCTCCCTTGGAAAAGAGATCAATGATCTCAATGGGATTTTATCTGTATAAATAAAGGTTTGAAATGAAATGTCTTTCATTTTTGTAAAGCACCTTGAATTGCCTGGTGCTGAAAGGTGCTATATAAATAAACTTGCCTTGCCTTGATGCGTTTGGATGAGAAATTGACTAAAGTGTGACACGATTATGTTTAATTCATCAATTTAGTTATTAACTTGTTAAAGAGGAAAGGCAGATTTTCAGGATCATATTTGTATGTTGTGCCTCTACTGTGTATTACGAACTTTGGAATTGTAGCTATTGCAGACCATTGACATGCACACAAACCTATTTAACACACTACCGTAAAGAGAAAGCACAATAGGGATCCCTTAAAGAAAGATCGTAGTGATGAATGCAGACATCAGTAATTCTCTCCTTTACAAACGTTCTGCCTGTTATTGTAAATGAATAGTTAATTGCCACATAAATGTATTATGTACTTTGCTGTTTGGCTCCTCTGTCTCTTTCACTTGTACTTTGCTCAAGTTCAAATGTAATTTAGTTTTGAGCAGGAGATCTGCTCATCCTCGTTTGTATTTGGAAGCTTTTCATCATCAGGGAGGACACAATATAAAAACATTTCACAGAACAGGATGAAAAACAAATAATACATAATCTAATACATCTAATATAATAATAATAATAATAATCTAATACATCTAATATAATAATAATAATCTGATACTTTCCAATCCAGCAGCCTTGAAGTAATTGTGACATGGTTTTTGTTAAAGCTTCTCTTACAGTACAACTTTTTAATTTAGTTGGCTGTGTTTGATTCAACAAGGAATTTAGTGTGCATTTATGTTGGAAGCGTTGTGTTTTACTTTTAAGAAATATATGTTTGTGTCAATTCATTATTAGGGAAGCAAAGATAATCATCAGAGGAATTTGCTGGACATTTAGTTAACAACCAGGAATTGATGTTTTTACATATGAACCATATTTCTGTCAAGCAAAGACTGCTTTAATGTATTTGTTGAATACTGGATGGGGTGACCATTACAAACGGATCTGAAAACAATGGTGGGCCAAGCAATGTTACATTAAGTATTTGTCACACATTAAGGATACATCAGGGTAAATCCTTGTTGAATCAAATCATGTATTCATGCATGTGCTCTTCTAGCCAGGGACATCTGGGCACCTCGATGTACAATTGGCTATTTTGTCCAAAATGTTAAAAAATAAATATTTGAAAAATGTTATTAAGTAATGCAAAGTATACATGATGCGAACATGCACGGTACATCATTATTAGACTTAATGTTATCCTTCAACCAACCATTTTCCCATCAATCAGCTGACTGACTCTCTCACACAAGCAGAAGACCCGAGACATATCTCCACTCACAGGCTTAAAGGTGGGGTAGGTAAGTTTGAGAAACCAGCTCGAGATCACTAGAATTTGAAAATACACAACCGGAGAAAATCTGCCACTTCCTTATAGAGCCCCTCCTCCAACACACACGGACGCGCACATGACCAATGAGGGCACGAGATAAGTTTGTGCCCCGATGGAAGGCTGACAGGCAGGTAGGCCATCCAATCCGTTCCGGCTAAACGGATTGGTTGTACTTTTTACAGTATTACGGCTTCTACAGATGAATTTTTTTTATGGATTTTTTGTCAAAGCACTTAAGATATTCATTGCTATCGGGATGTTAAGAGCATTCCATGGAATATAACAAAGTGTATCTCGAGCCGGTTTCTGAAACTTACCTACCCCACCTTTAACCCAACTGTGTTTTTCTTCCACTGTTTGTTGTAAGACACAAGTATTTTCTTTTTAGAAGGGCCAGGGCCCAGAACCACATCCTCTCTCTCTCTCTCTTCTCCTCTTTCATTATCACCTCCTCCACCGGCAGCGCTCATTTTCCCACACGACTGAACAGGCAACACAAACAATGATGCCGCGCCCGCGGCCCACCGGAGAAAATCTCACAAACACACGTGCGAGCATTGTGCCTGCCCTGTCAACTGAGCGGTCCTAGTGCCCTTCGTATACAGCACACAGGCACGCAGCCAGACACACTACATTGCGCGCAAACAGGAAAATATTTTTTATTTTTCCCTTTACACCGGAGTTCGGGACAAACAATGTCCCGTACGGGACACGCCCATTTTGGCTCAAATACGGGACGTCCCGGCTAATACGGGACGGTTGGCAACCCTAGTCCTACGGCCCGTGGTGTGGCTGGCTCGGGTTCCCTCCTTCTGTCTGTTCCTTTTGGCCAGTCCTCCAGACCTCCTTTTTGTTTCCCGTTTCGCTTGTGTGAGCAAACGGCTGATTATCAATAAATGCTCGTTACCAAGTACCGGTTATTGTGTGTATTCTTTCATGTTGCGGGTCTCAGCACCATCCACTACGCGGAGTAGAGGTTGGGGCCGTAACAACATGTCCAAGACACTGTGAAATGTACTTTGCACTTCAATGGAGTAATACAAAGTTAAAATGGGCATTTTCTTTGTTGATTGAGCTGATTGATTTGTGTAGTTATGGTAAAATCCCAGTGAACTAGTCAGATTTACAATATATTATCGTATTATTTACATTTTTATATTTACAGTAAATTACTGGCTACTGTGTTGCATTACTTCTACAGTAATAGTGTGAAAATAGAGGTAATTACTGTAATTCAGGTACAGCAAGGTACCATAATAGCACAGCTCTGTACTGCTATATCACAGTAATTCCATGGGCATGGCAACTGTAAAGTCACAGTATTTAGTTGTACATTTATTCTAATTTACTGTAAAATATCTACAGTAATTTACTGTGAAATATTCACAGTCAATTACCGTGAAATCCATGCAACTAGTAGCCAGTAATTTACTGTAATTTTACAATCAAACATTTTACAGTGTACCTTTTATCTGTCTTTGTTTTTGAAAAAAAGCTTATGGAGCAATGGACAACCACTTTAATAATGTCAATGATATGACCTTGGTCAGTGGAACTAAACTAGAATTAACCAGAAAAGAGACATAACTGAGACAAATGTAGTGACTGCAAATAATTATGGAAACCAAACATTGACTTGTCCTTATTGGTTCACCCAAAACAACATGCTTTCACAAATACTGTTCATTCATTCCTAATAGATGTCCTGGGGTAAGGTGACTTACGGTTGGAAAAAGAGATGCAGCTGCTGCCTTACAACTGATCGGAAAGTTAGTTTCTGTTGTGACATTTCTCATGTAATGGCAAAATGAGAACAATCTGTGTGAATTGTTCCCTTTAGAGCTTGTAAAGCAACTGTCTTGTGGGAGTTTCTGTTGTGCATGTGTGTACATGCAAAGTATGCTGTGTGTTTAAACAGAGGAAGGAACAGAACGACTAAATCAATGGTGTACTGATTCCCAATACCTCAGAGACGGTAAAGAGTGACAGGTCAGATAATAGCGATTACTGTCTGTGTGTATGTTGCCAAGGGTAGATAGTGACATGTGAAAATCAGCAAAGCATCTATTAAAGTGCTGTGATGTTCATACAGTGCAGTATTTGTAAGGGTGTAGAGACAATGGGTGGAGGATGTCTCCTAAAAAAGGGTTTTGTCATGCAGAGTGAAAATAAACATGCCAAATGTTTATTTTAGCATATATGACTATAACCAAGCTAGTATGAGGATGTCAGGAAGTACATTGATTCACTACGCTCTTAAAATCTAGCATTTGTACAGATAAGGCTAACCAAAATCTAGCTTTAACTGGGTTTGACCAAGTGGAGTTTAGCCACTTAAACTGTGTACTGTGTGTGTGATGTCCTAAAATGGCTACCTTGTAGACGTGAGGGGCATTCTGACTGAGTATGACTTAAATGTGAAAATGTAGTGCGTTACAGTTGAATAGTATGTGGATTGGTTGTACACAAGAGAGTAGCAATACTTTCTGGGATGACTGTACACAATGTATTTTTCAGATGGTGAAAGCATGAGGCGACTGGGCTCTGATTCAGACTCAGGGATGCAAGGATCCTGCAGGGGAGACATTTTGGAAAAAAATGCAGCAAATGTCATACTTTTCAGTTCCTGAGTGGTTTGAGTGAGAGGCAAGGTCAATGAAGAAGGGTGTACATGTGTGTAAAAACACCACTGGAAACACATCCAGTATATAGCTACACACTGCCATCTACAGTTCAATCATTTAGAGTGAACATTCATTTATAACATGGACAACGACAAAGATGAATAGTGAAGAGCCTTGATTAAGAGATCCCATCCTCACATAGCATGTACTGTATAGGAGGGTAAAGATAATGTGTTTACTTCCGGATACTCTTATCTGAAGGTTTTAAAGGATGGATCACAGGTACCATTGAAACACTTGAGTTACTACAATTTACATACAATCCTTTTACAGTGCATAATGTGGAGAGATTTCACCTATTCCCCAAAATTCTTTCTTGAATCATACACTGTTTTATTGAAGTGGAAACAAGAGACATAAATGACACATATATTGTTGTGTGCAGCATGTCTGTGGCTAGTTTTACTTACTTCCATCTGCAAGGTCTGTTTCTAGTCAACATGTCAGATTACATTTTTACATACATGTCACTTGTTAGACGCTTTTATCCAAAGCGACTCACATACTCAATACTGTGGGCAATCTGTGGGGTGAAGTGTCTTGCCCAGGGACACAACGACATGCTGACTGCAGTGGGGCTTGAACCTGTGCTCCCTTGCTCCGAACACTAACGTTCTTTCCACTGCTCCACATGCCTCCTAAGATAAAATGAATAAGGATACATGACTCAAAAACACTCTATATCTCTCTGTCATTGATACACACACACACTTGGTAGGAGACTATATGGACCAACACTCCCCTCTAGTGCTGTAATGTCTAATCACATTCTAAAATTAGCTGTTTTGATATCTCCTTTTCAACTGTACCACTTGGAGGCGCTCATCTTCCTTTTTCTCAGACAAATACACATTGACCCATGATGCATGAAGTGACATGCACAACACGAGGGTGTGTAATGAATGAAAGAGACAAGGGCCCCGTCTCAGGTCGGTTAAATGGATTCCTTGCGTCCCTCACTTGCGTCGTTTCCCTGCGTCTAGTCCCTCCCACCAGGGAAGCATGGATGGACGCAAGGAAACCACGAGAAGCAGGGAAATGAGTTTTAAGAGCAATGGGACGTCCTTTCCTCCGGAGCGTCACGTGAAGCGAAGTCCATTTGTGATGACGCCGCACAGCTGTTCGTCTGACAGCAGCTCTGTCCCATGGGCTCTGTCCCCGTTGTTTTCACAAACACCCCCGCCACACATTTACCGACACAAACATTTGTATCATCTGTTGTAGACCCCAATAAATAAAATAAAATAAGAACTAATTCTCAAAAAAGATAAACGCCATTCTTAAAATGTATAAACGAACAATAGTTGGATTAATATTGATTAGAGTGCACAATATAAATGAAATAATTGAGAGAAGAAAAAGAGATATGTTATCTATCAAAACCCAGTTAGATTAACATTCATTGGATTGCACACTCTGTTTGTTTGTGTGGATATGTAGCACATTAACATTTTAAATAGCACTTAATGACTGACTGAATGGAAATGACAATAAATGAAAATGTAAAACGAAAAAAGCGATCATGAAAATGTTTCCAATAAATGAATAAAATGATTTTTGACCACTTTGTTGTTCAGATATATCACATATTTGTAGCTAAATAAGACATTAATTGAATCAAAACACAGTATAGACTGAGGAGTGACTCTCATGAGTTTCATGTATCTTCTTCACTCTGCTGGGGTACTGCTCTCATGCAGCAAACTCTGGGGAACAGCCGGGACGCCAATACGGAAGTGCCACACACTGCAGTTCATACATGGGCCGCTAGGGACTGGCTGCAGAAAGGAGCAATTTCCATAGACCCCCATGTTAACATGCCCAACTTTACAGCAGAAAAAACCATGTTTCTACCCATGGATGCAATAAATATTATTATCGATATAGTTAGATTCCACCTTCATGATTATGAATCTGTGAGTGAATTGTTTTCTAACACGACCCTTTTATTTATATTAGGTCTTAACGTTTTTGCATTAATTAGGGCGTGGTCACGTTGATGGACACGTACATGCCTCACTGTCAGCTAACAGCAACTTGTCCACTCTGCTAGGCTACAACCATAGAGGCTACAACGTTAGTTAGTCATAGTACTGTACTTGACCCTTTAGCTTTAGCCGTGTTCGTGGTGATTGTGCCTTTTAGGGAATATTGTTACAAATACCAGACAATTAAAATGTTGTGCTGTGCGCTTGAATGTACTAACAGAACTTCCAAGAAGTCTAAAATGATAATATTATACATGTTAACCCCGTTCGCTAAACGGGAGCAAATGTTAATAGGGGACCCGATTATCCCAGTGGTGGCCGCCGGAGCTAACGGAGCAGCAGGGGGCTAGCTCCAGCCGGCGTCCCGGAGCTAGCCCACTGCGGCTCCGTTAGGTCCGGGCGGTGGAGTCCGTCGTTATAACTGGAGATCAAAGAATGCAGCGAAACCAGAGCGAAATGCAGACTTGGTTCGCCTGCTGTAGTATTAGCTAAATAAATTATGTTGAACAAGGCTTATTAAGCTGAACATCGCCACAATTGTTCTGCTATGTATCGGTACTACCTTTCTTAACGTGTGAATGACAAGCATTAAGAATAACAAAATATAGCTAATTCTCTTGCAGATTGTCTCATTTGATTATGAATGTAACATTTATATAGGGGAACTACACTGTTAGCAGTAACTTGGCATGTATTTCATGTTCGCTTAGCTTCTTAGCCTTAGCTAGCTCTGTTTACTTCCAGTTCGGAGGCAGCAGGTCCCGCCTCTTTGCCCTTATTTGGAGCAGGCGGGATTAGACTCTGACGTTGCTGTCAAGCCGTTAGTGGCCGACTCCGCCTACTAAGGGCTTCACGGCAACTCTGTAGAATCCTATGGGTGACGTCACGGACACTACGTCCATTTATATATACAGTCAAGAAGCATCAGATCAGTGCATGCGCTGCATCGTCCAATCAGTGAGCGATACACAGTAAGGGGGCAGAGCGAGTATCTGAGGATTTCATCGGAGGATGGTCTGGTGGTTCCTCGGTTATCGCTCCTCCATTATCGCTCCTCGTTCCTCGATCCTCCGGCAGAAATAAGAGCCATGGGACGCTACTCAAGATGGCGCAGACAAATCAACTTCCGGTGATACCAAGGACCGAGAAAATGAAAATAGTCGACCTGAGACGCAGCCAAGGATACACAAGTAATACATTTTTATCTTAAATGCATTTCACTCAAACGGCTTGATTTCCACCCCAGCAATGATAAATATGCTTCACACTATTAGGGGTTGAATTAAACATGTTATTCCTCAGGTAATGCCCTTCTGTTTAGGGAAAGGGACAACGATAAGCAGATAGTTCGACAAACTAAAAACTATGATTCTGAAGATATATTGTATGTGTCATGTAATCAGCACACCTGCACTTTAGTGTTGTGAAACCTGCAATTAACTTATTTTTTTGGCCAGCAGAAACGAGTTGACACAAATATATAAACTAACATGTCACACGGTTTAATAACGGGGTTCATTGATGTGTTTTAATAGATTCTGAACAACGACAGAGCACTATGACACAACATAAATTAACCTCAGGTAAAACTTGTTAGTTGGATCAATAAGTTGATGATTACATAGATTTCAGGGATTTGATTATACATTTGACAAATGTATAATACCTGTCCTTCAGTTCTCCTTTTATCTCTGGTTTGGTCTCCACCAGATCCTGAGAAAAATTGTTTTAGCTGCCAGGTCTCCCACTATCTTCACCAGCTCGTTGCGAATTGTCTGACGTTTTGTACTGGGCAGGTAGTAGCAGGTATATTTTTAACCCTTAGATGCATAAGGGTCTTTTTTGACCCGGTGAGGTGGTTTTCTTGAAGTATCTTTGTAATTACATTTTTTTATCATTTCATATTCCAGATATTCCTCATAAAACATGTTTTGGATATCATACCATTCAAATTTTAAATATAAATGTTATACATTTTATGAAATTGTATAGTTTTTGTATTACTACCCGAAGCTTTCAGAAGTGGGTCAAAAATGACGCACTTAATCCATGGGAACCTTTGATTCTTATCACCTGTGGCTGTCAGGAATACATTGTAGACCACACAGACTACATCAGAAGTGACACTTCTCAGGAAGATTATCTTACACAGCCAGATCTGATACCTGTCAGTATAATAATAATAATAATAACACATTATATTTGTAGGGCTTTTCAAGGACTCAAAATCGCTTTACAATATAAGGGAAGGTTAGGGTGGGGGGTATGGGACTATCAAACTTGATCAACCGGCATGGATTGATGGGGGGTGGGCTATAGACAAGAGGAGAAGAGATGGGTTTTGAAAAGGGAGTGGAATACTGTGAGTATCTCAGAATAGCGGAGATCTTTGCATCGATATGTTCAAAAAGTAATTTTTCAAAATGTAAAAAAAAATGTGTAAAATGATAAATAGTGGGAAATTAAATATAAAATATTTCTAGTGTGAAACTAAATATAATACTAAATATTATACAAGTAATTTTTCTTAACCAAAAGGACAAAAATGGCATAAAAACACATTATTCTAATACGGGTCCTTTTAGACCCACTTATGGAAGAGAGGGTCCAGTCACTCGTGCATCTAAGGGTTAAGAGCACGGTCTTTACTACAAATGACAATGCCCAAAACGTTATGTGAACATATTGAATTGAACTATTAGGTATTCATGTTGACTGTTGAAACTGATACAACTGTTTTGAGAACTCTGCAGCACTGCACCATGTCCCCGGTACAGTTGGACAGCTCAGCGCTACATGAGGGAGGCTGTTGTCGAGATTTAATCTGTGACCTTTCGCAGACAAGTAGCTCTTACCACTAATCCATCCTGCTGCTCTTCAGCTGATAGCTGAAGTGGTTTCCCATGTAACAAATCTCTGTGGTGACCCTGACCCAAACCATTGATCACACTGATAATAACAATAATCTATCCTCATTTGTTTCTAAAGTAGGTATACATCAGCATGGTAAAATCCTGTCAGGGAAACGGAAATATTTGTGCACATGTATTGTATTATTCAAATAAAGCAAATGTCACTCTTTTATATCTAAAATACATGAATACCAGTGGGAAAATATATTATATATTTATTCAGTCATTATCAGGTATTGAAAGACATGAATGATTGGTTTAAATTCATAAATACATTTAATGACATGATATTTTGCTATTTTTATAACAAGCTGCATAAAATACATTGAATCAGGATCTTCAACTCAATTTCATATTAGAATGAAGAATATTTGACTATACATTTCGATGATTGTACAATTCAATTGTGATTTAAAATAAGCATTTACAGCAGGACACACAGTACAGAGAAGTTGCTGCTGCTGCAAGCTTGTGATGTTTGCTCAGTTCGTAGCCATCAGCCTGAAAGGAGTTACACTGACGTTGGGTGTCATTATTTTCAAAACATTTCTGGGTAAGTGATTTCAATATGTTCTTGTTCAGAATACTGTCTTACTTTTCAGAAGTCTCAAGATGTGTTGTAACTCTCCTGTGAATTTGAACAGGTAATTATTATTTTTTCAACTTTCAAGCACATGGAGAAAGCTCTAAACACATTACATGATAAACAACACTTTTAAATCATTATAAATGTATTTACATTAAGTACACGCATTTAAGTATTTTAAGCAACCCAGCTCAACCAAATGTATATGTTCCATAGCCTTTATATTATGTTAAACAATGTTGTAGAATAATTCAAAACGAGTTTATGTTGCTGAATTTTAATCAAAGTAGATACATGTATATGTGTTGTATTGGTGTTGTGATTTGACATAGTAAATCATCATCATGTTTTTTTCAATGCCTTCATGCTCTTCAACTGTGACACAGGAACGCTAGAAGGAGATGGGCAATAAATGCTGATTGTGAATTTCATTGAATCGCAGATAATATCCGACAACAGAAGGAATAACTGTAAACCACTGAAACAAGCTGCGTAAGACTTTAACTCCCCTTAAGGGCATTTTTGCCACAAACTCTATAAAAGGGCCTGGCTGCATGTTCACGTAACACAGCCCTGTTGACAACAGAGGGCGACAAAAGCTCACAGAAAATGAAGATGTGATGAGAAACACAGATTATATTTTACATAGCCCTCCTGTCCCATGCCTGACTAATAGCAGACCTACAGTATGTGTCAGGATTGGTAAAGTTGCATTTTTTTTATTTTGTTAGGTGTTACTTATATGATTAACTTGTTGGTCCAAGCAGTGACCTCATTTAAAGAGTCCAATGTCATTGTCCGGGTCATATTTTGCCAATGGATCATGATCATTGTACACCTGGTTGTGAACCTTAAAACCTTTAGTAATTTACAACTGTATAATTGATCTGCTTTCATATAACTCAAAACAAAGCATCATTTAAAGGCAGATTACGTTTTTACATTCATGATTAGATAATCTTTCTCAATAGTTCATAAAATGTTGTTTTTATAACCAACTTTTTCCCTCAAGTTTTTGCAATGGATAATAACGGCCTGACATGCATGCTGTTACCCTCCAACCCTGACTATGCCCATGAAGTTGATTTGATTGACAGCATGCAAATCAATGACACTGTGTTGAACTGTATTTTCTCCACACAGCAGATGTTCCCTCCCTCAGAGGCAGTCCTCAGTTCTCAGTTGGGTTGAAGTTCAGTGAAGGTCACAACTGTTTGCAGATGCACGTCTTGGCTTGCTGCCTCACAATTACATGTTTATATCCTCATGGAAAATGTCTGACATCTTTTTAACTGCAAAATTATCCGATTTAATGACCCGTCTTGTAGACAATGACGATGGGTAATTCAGCTCAAAGTTACAGTACAACAAACAAGTTGTTTTCAATGCTATATTTTGTCCTGGATGTCAAACATTCCTGATTGCAAACAATATTTCCCATTTCTATAAAGTTAAATATGTTCTCTCGTACACTGTGCTCTCAGAGCCATTAAAGGCCGCACTAGGCAAATTATGTAAAAACAAAAAAAGAACGGATAAATAAGATCTTCGTGTCTCATCAGGTGATTTAGATTGGCTGGCATGAGATCACCTCCGACCACATTGAGTGATGAATGTAAAGTGGAACCCAAACAGTGTTCTGTCTTGAAAAAGCTGGACTTACAAATATTATTTCACATCCTTTACTATAGTTTGAATTATTTATAGACGTGTGTTGTCACATTAAGAATGTTGTGTACTTTGATTAGGCCTGTTGTTCTTTATATCAAGGATAAATGAGACAAAACAAAAGATAGCTACCTGTGGCTATCATGTGCAAACAAAGTGCATATTTGCCTAGTGCAGCTTTAACAAACCAAGCAATTCAAATCTGCGAAAAACCGACATTGTGAATTTAGATTTGAACATAAATCTTTGCTATCAGACTTTTCCATCACATTCAGTCCTAACTCAGCAAATCTCTGCAGATCTCTGCAACAGGTTTCATTTGTCACACTCTGGTACATTCAGGCCGTTCTACATTCTAGCATTTTCTTGAAGGCTTTCCTGAAGCTGTCGTCCAGGAAGGCGTAGAGGAACGGGTTGAGGCAGGAGTTGGCGTAGCTCAGGCTGGTTATGAAGTAGGAGATCCCGATCAGGAGTGGCGTGGTCCTCAGGTCTGTCGTCAGAGCCACAATGGTGGTGAGGTGGAACGGCGTCCAGCAGAACAAGCACACAGCCAAGACGATAAACACCATGATGGTCACTTTCTTCTTGGCTTTGTCCAGCGCTTTGGCATTGCTGTTGAGCCGCATGTTCCTCAGCTTGTACAGCATCATGGTGTACAAGATGCAGATGGTGGAAACCGGAATGGCGAAGCCCAAGATGAGTGTGTAGATCCGGCTCGCTTTGAACCAGAAACTCTCGGGGCTGGGGAAGCTGAGCACGCAGCTCTTCCTCCCATCGTCTGGGTTGACGAAGACGCCGGCGAACACACTGAAAGGCATGACGATGAGGATAACGAGGATCCAGACACATAGTGAGATGATCTTGGCTGCTCGGTAGGTGCGGTAAGGCATGCGTTTGGACCTCACTGTGGCCAAAACAACCAGGTAGCGGTCAATGCTCATGACAGTCAGGAAATAGATACTGGAGAAAATGTTGTAGTGGTCAATGCTGAGGATGACTTTGCACAACACATCACCAAAAGGCCAGTACTGCAGCAAGTGTTCGGCTATGTTGATCGGCAACACCAAAGTGAACAAATCATCGGCGATGGCTAAGTTCAGGATGAACATGTTGGTTACTGTTTTCATCTTGGGGGCTTTGAGGATCACGTAGATGACGGCCGTGTTGCCTGTCAGTCCCACTGCGCAGATCACAGAGTAGATGATCGGTAAAATGACGTAAAAGTCACCGTAGAAGTACAACTCTGAAGGGAGAGTGCAGTTCAGGTCAGTGCTGTTCCCGGATGTCAGGGAGTAGAAATCCACAGAGTCGTTGCAGACTGGGGGTGCCCCACCAGAAACGGACACATTCTCCATGTTTGAAAACACTAAGAGTCTCTGAGCATTGTGAAAACAATTTTAAATATATTACAAATTACTTTTTTTGAAAAATCATTGGTGTATTTGTTTCCCTTTTTTTAGACACCTCTTTCACAAGATACATGAGTAATTTGGTATTGAGCGTGAAACGTTAGTTGTTCAGCAAACAAAAAGGCTCAATTACATCAGTGTAGAGGATCAGTCGGTAGAGCAACAGTTCCCAGCAGAAGTCAATGAGCAGCAGTCCAACATTAATTTAGGATCAGTATTGTTTCACTGTTGTTTCAGTTAATAGGGTGTTTGAAAAAGAGAAACATCAACGAATTATGATACCTTTTCCCATGCACTCCTATTCACTGTACAGACTTTTACAGATATAAAAACATCGTATGCATGAATATAAATCCTGTCAGATTATGTCTGGTGAAAATCTCACCCAAGCAGAGTTGGTCTGTGATTCACTGAGGATGCTCGGTGTCCTTGATCCCTAAATCAGCAGTTTTGTGTCAGGGTAGATTTTCAAAGTCCAGTGTTGACACATCGTTTTATCTCCACCGGTGCTCCCCTTCACTTTTCCCTTCTGAAGTCGGCTTGAACATCACATTCAGTCCGCCTTTGTTGCGTTTGCCCTCATACAAGATACCCTTCCCCTCCTCCTTAAATATATCCTCCCCCGTTTCCGAAGATTTACAATGAGATTATGAAGGCTGAACGTTTCCACGATAATAGATACGAATTGCTTCAAGCCGTGGTGCTTCCTCTCGTTGCTTCAAGCGCGATCCGTAGAAAGCGTCAAGGTTTTACGCACGAGTTGCGCATCCCAAAATCTGAACGAAAGAGAGACATCAATTATTTGTCTTGCACACATTTCAAACACAGCAGTACACATCGTGAATGTACTAAAAGAGGCAACAGGTGGAGTTTATCCGCCTGTCAACAACCTTTATTTCTAAATCTAATATATAACTAAAATATACAACGGGTAAAACTCCTGTTTATTGAGATTGGAAACATTTTGCCACGCGATATAATTCCCTGGCAAAAAATTAGTCTACTGGTTTTATATCCAAAGCCATGTATAGTCTACACAATAACGATTTATAGATAGAAAGCGTACAATGTTAATAAAAGTATTTCGCATATGAAAGTGAATTGAGTTACCTCTGTCTGTGTGCCTGATAAAGTCAATCTCCTCCAGTCCGTCCTCTGAGGTAAACGCGCAGCTCTGCAGCCTCTGCCCGGGTCTCTCTCTCTCTCTCTCTCTCTCTCTCTCTCTCTCTCTCTCTCTCTCTCTCTCTCTCTCTCTCTCTCTCTCTCCCTGATAAATCCACTGATTACTACCTGCACATCCACAAAAAGTATTATTTGGTCTTTGCTGTTGAGCTGATAAATGCTCCACTATGTTAGAAAAAGAGCTAGATATTTCCTCAGCAGTCGGAGGGGGTCAGTACTGTGGGGGACTCAAGAGAAAACAAACAATTGGTCAAAGATCCCTCCCAGCAGCAGAGGTACAAATAGAAAGACATGAAATCCTTATTCATGCTCATGATGCTTATACATGCAAATATGTTGTCTTGTACAGTGCCCATAACAATGAAAACAACATTTAAATGGCTCAAGCAAAAATGGACCTTTTAAATCTTCTATTTATATCTTTAATATATCAACTTTTTTAGACTTAAAAGGGGGGCTTTGTTATTTTTCTCAACTTAATGCCTACAGTATATTATTACATATATTGTATTACATGTCACTTGTTAGACGCTTTTATCCAAAGCGACTTACATACTCAATACTGTGGACAATCCAGGAGCAATTTGGGGGGAAGTGTCTTGCCAAGGGACACAACTACATACTGACTGCAGTGGGGTTTGAACCTATGACCCCCTGATCCGACCACTGCAACACACGCCTCCCTAGTGTTGTATATGACTGCTATGGTGCTAGATTGAGGTCATTCTATATTGTTTCAAGGGGGCCTCCAGCGCCTTTATTTTAGAGACATAAGTGAAGGCGGGAGACAGAGGGGATGAAACATGGCAAATGGTCCCAGGCCTTATCAACTGAGCTATACGGCGGCCCGAGGAAATTCTATTTTAAAGAAGTTTCCGGTTTCTCATGCGGCATCTAAGAGTTTTTAACTAGAAATTTTGATCACATCGGGTGAGATTTTTCAAAGTCAACTGTTGGCCTGGAGGGAGACACATTGAAATGTTCTGTGGAAATCAAAAACTTCCAAAACTTCCTCCATGACATGTGAGATGGAAGAAACTGTCTAACTCGTCGATTTCAAGAAAGTTTTTGACTTGCTCTTTACAGTGTGATGGACAGTCGGAGTTGTAATGTCTGAAAGAAAATGTGTCACACATGCCAGATATGAAATATACTTTACCTTTCTAAGTATCTTTTATCAAATCTCGCCAGTTCCTGTTTTTATCTCTTTGTGTCAGTATCTGAAGAGCACAGTTTCATACATTGAATTGCCCAGATGTATGCGCTGGTTCAAGCCAAACAACTCGGAAAACAGCATTTTGAGATAGTTTTCTGTTTTTAAAATTGCATTTTCTCAAAATGCGTGAATGCCTTTTTACGTGGGCCTGTGTGTGTTTGGGTGTGTTTGTGTGTCTGTCCGTTTTTTGTTGTTGTTAAGGGTACATTTAAAGGTATTTGTTCACATGTTATGTCCAGTAACTTACATTTGTATATTTACAGAAGTAAGGCTATACTGTTTCAAAATTAAAAAAAAGATTTAATGCAATGATTTGATACAGAACTTGCAAAACCCTTAAAGTTATGTTAAAATAAATACATTACATTGCATTTAGCTGACGCTTTTATCCAAAGCGACTTACAATAAGTGCGTTCGACCAACAAAATACAAACTTGAAGAAAACAGAATCATAAAGTACATCAGGCTTCATAGAGCAAAAACATTTCAAGTGCTACTCAACTGGCTTTAGATAAGCCAGCCCTTTATTAGTATTTATTACATGGCTTAGTTGAATACTCGATTCTGATTGGTCAATTCAGAACACGTGACACGTTGTTAATACCGAACAGACAGACCGCTGTCAAGGACTTATTGACCGTTGTTAAGGACGCTCACATCTTCAGAAAGAAGTCCGGTCGATTTAACTGTATACAGTTGGGCCGAAAAGCAAACTGCATGCAGTTTGCTTTTCGAACTGGGACAAGAAAAACAGCGGAGAAGTAACGGGGCAGAAACCCTCCTTTTTACGCAGCGGTCCAGACATAGACATCAAACGGCGACACATATTCACTTGCCAGTTACTTTGTCATTAGGGCAGGGATATCTAGATACTTTCCAAGGTTTGACATCATGAATTGTGCTACTTTTAAAGCAAGGAGCGATGTTTTCAAATCTGTAATCAAAAAGCTCCTCAAAAACGCAAGCAGGTCCTACCGTTGGCTTTTCAAACTGACAAGAGACGCTCTCACTGTTTTTCAAATGTAACAGTTTGAAAAGCAAGCAAACTGTCTGATTGTCTTTAGTTTTCCGCTGTCGTGTGATAGCAACATGGAGGATTTTAACATTCATTTTAATATATTTGGAGAGCACAGTAATTTGGAGTAATAGTTAGTGGCTGATGAGTCCCCAGTGAAGAAAAGAAAAAGACAAGAGGGACAAGAAAACAGCGGAGAAGTAACGGGCAGAAACCCTCCTTTTTACGCAGCGGTCCAGACATATACATCAAATGGCAAAACATACAGTGTGCAGTTACTTTGGCATCAGGGCAGGGATATCGAGATACTTTCCAAGGTTTGACATAATGAATTGTGCTACTTTTAAAGCAAGCAGCGATGTTTTCAAATCTGTAATCAGAAAGCTCCTCAAAAACGCTATCGAAGCAGTTCCTGCCGTTGCTACGTTAGTTCAAACAGTAACATCGGACTATTTTTCTTCGCGGATGCATGTCAATTTAAATCAATACATACAACTATTTTTTAAATCAATAAAATCATTTTCTAAATCCATAAAAGCATTTCAATTAATATTGGGAGTCATAACGTTACTTTGTTGAGAATGTGGCCATGTAATAAGCGGGATAATGTGCAGCGACTTGGTCATTATGGGGAAAAGAACACCGACAGGCTGATCAGGAGCCCGACGCGAAGCGGAGGGATCTAGATCCCGCGTCGCAGCACATTATCCCTTACATAAGTGCTTTGTTAATAGTTCTATTGCTCGAAGTGGAGTCGAAAGAGATGAGTTTTCAGTCTGCGCCGGAAGATGTGTAAGCTTTCTGCTGTCCTGATGTCAATGGGGAGCTCATTCCACCATCTTGGAGCCAGGATAGCAAACCCACGTGTTTTTGCTGATGGGAACTTGGGTCCCCTTCGCAGCGATGATCAGTCGGGCCGTTTGGCTGATGCAGAGCGGAGTGCACGTGCTGGGGTGTACGGTTTAACCATGTCCTGGATGTAGGAAGGGCCAGATCCATTCGCAGCATGGTACGCAAGTACCAGTGTCTTGAAGTGGATTCTAGCAGTTACCGGAACCAGTGGAGGGAGCGGAGGAGCGGAGTGGTGTGGGAGAATTTAGGAAGGTTGAAGACCAGGCGAGCAGCTGCATTCTGGATGAGCTGCAGAGGTCGGATGTCACATGCAGGTAGACCAGCCAGGAGGGAGTTGCAGTAGTCTAGGCGTGAGGTGACGAGAGCCTGGACCAGAACCTGCGTCGCTTTCCTGGTCAGCTGGGGACGTATCCTCCTGATGTTGTAAAGCGTGTATCTGCAGCAGCGGGTTGTAGCAGCGATGTTTGCAGTGAAGGACAGGTTGTTATCTAGGGTCACACCCAGATTCCTTGCAGTCTGAGTCGGGGAAACAACAGAGGTGCCGATGTTGATAGTCAGGTCAAGAGTGGGACAATCTTTTCCCGGAAGGAAAAGCAGTTCAGTCTTGTCAAGGTTGAGCTTGAGGTGGTGAGCAGACATCCACTGAGAGATGTCAGCTAGACAAGCAGAGATGCGTGCGACGACCTGGGTCTCTGAGCGGGGAAAGGACAGGATTAATTGGGTGTCGTCAGCGTAGCAGTGGTATGAAAAACCATGCGGGCTAATGACTGATCCGAGCGAGTTTATGTACAAGGAGAAGAGGAGGGGACCAAGAACAGAGCCCTGAAATACATGTACAGTATGTATCCTTTAACAACATAATTGTCCTCATCTCTTGTCCAAGCTGCCTTCGGGTTTATGACACCTCTTTATAACCTTCCTCTTCCCCTTAATCTTTTTTCCCCCTTCACTTCTAAAGTGGACTAAATACGTTAAAGTCAACGAAGAGGCATTGCGTTCATCCGGATTCATGAAAATGACAGTAAACACTTTTTCCCTGATCCTCCTCTTTCCATTCTCCCCTCTCTCTCACCTCCCATAAGCTGCCAGGCGACACTCTGATCCCTCGCCTCAGCACTATATTTGAGATTTACACTGTTATTTTAAAACCACCTTTCACCAACTATTTGTATTCTCGACTCTGCTGCTGTCACTCGCTGTTGTTCTTTTTGCCCTGCTGTCATACGTATACGTACCAAATATGGAAACTCAATGTATTCTACCATTCTTCTAAATGGCTTCAAGACAGCATCATTTATTCTTTACTGACACAAACTGAAGCGTCAACCAAACATTCCTCGTAAGTGGCAATGAAGAAAACATTTATTTATTTATTTGATATCAAGGGAGTCATTGTGATCTACGCAGCAGTAGTTTGTGATGGATCTTAAAGTGTAATACAGTACTTAGCAGTCAGAAAACTTATATAACACATAAACCAGTTCTGCATAGTAATGCATAATGACTTTGAATTCAGTAACATTGATAATGCCACTGTGTCATACACGTTTAAATCCAGCTAATTGGTGTAATGATCAATACGACCCGACAGACTTGGTCAAGATCAATTAATTGCTTTTGTGTGGCAGGAAGTGGTCTGGAGGGTGACATTGATGCAGTGACATATCGATCAATAACACAAACATGACCTTTACCAGGCAGGAGACAAACCAAAGAGTCTTTGGGTTCACACATCATTTAACACAATACTCCCACACGTGCACTTATACATGGAGAGCAAACAAGCCAAGCCCTAATATCACTGATCTGTGGCTTTACTTTTGTGTTGCTGCAAAGTGTTGCTTGAAAGTTCAGAAAAGTATAAATATAAGTATAAAATAAAGCATTAAAGAGGACATATCCTGCTTATTCCTAGGTTTATATGTGCATTTGTTGCTTCAACTGTGACATGCTTTAATGTTCAAAAAACACTTTTTTAACTTTAAACTATGTAAACATGTCCCATTACAGGCACAACATACATTCTATGAACCTGAAAATAATCAGTAATTTCAATATTACTGTGTCTGCCTTGCTTTGTCGTTAGTAGACAGTTCATGTTCATGGTTGGGCTCAAAAATTAACCGCCCATTTTATATCCCCGCGTTTGAGAGCGTTTGAGTCCATGGCAGCAGGCAGCATAAAACCCATTCACAGCACAAGCAATTCGGACTTTCCACTTCATAGCCTGAATGACTTTGGAGTGTTCGAGGAGACCTGGAAGAACCATGAATTCAGAAAGAATCCATCCTGGACTCCGTCTCATAAAATGCTTCTGCTGTAATTGGATTGCTTACTCTAAAAAAGTGTTTCTTCTCACTGAGTGGTTACCACAGGTCTGTAGAGCAGCAGATATTTATGGGAGAACGCGTTCAATAGCTGTAGGAAATATACATGTGAAAGTGCTGAGCCGAAAGGAAATGTGTTTTATGTGTTGAGTTGAAGCCGCTGACAGATCACACTGGAAGGTGTTCGTATTCTTAAAAGCCCTGTCAAAAACAGCTGATGGATGGACTTCACTTTCATGGTCAGATAATACACTCACCTGTGTGTGTGTGTGTGTGTGTGTGTGTGTGTGTGTGTGTGTGTGTGTGTGTGTGTGTGTGTGTGTGTGTGTGTGTGTGTGTGTGTGTGTGTGTGTGTGTGTGTGTGTGTGTGTGTGTGTGTGTGTGTGTGTGTGTGTGTGTGTGTGTGTGTGTGTGTGTGTGTGTGTGTGTGTGTGTGTGTGTGAACAGGGAAGAGTGGTATAGACACCATACATTATCTCCTTGTGGTATCGTCATATTTTGATATTTTTGCCTCAACCCAACAACCAATAGGGTCAAGTTGTGGTGCTCAATTTATGAACAGAAATGTGTCAAAAATATCTCTAATCCTAAAAAAAAATCCTTGACCTCCTTGTCAGAAGTTTGTGTTGAAGTTGCATTCAGAGTTTTGATACATTGTAATGTAGAGTGATAAGTATACTCATGAATTTGTCTTTATCCTAATTATTCATGATTTGGGGTTGCTTGTTTGCAAAATACTTGTTTCAAACTATCTCTGAATTACTTTGATACTGAAGAAAACTTAAAAAACGTGACAGTTAGCAAGTTTGGAATGTGTTTGTCTATTTGGTTTAAATTTAATTGTGATGGTCGTCAGAGATTATTAAATCCTCAGGACATTTAGGCTACTTACTCTAAAAATGGGAGGTCGAAATTTGATTGAGTTGTGACTTTTTCACACAAACGTTAACGGTTTTAAAAATAATCTCCACAAGACAGTTTGCCTTATCTACTGTTGCTGCACCTTCTGCCAAACTGCTGTCCATGATGATAAGAGGATGATAAACTAGCCAAACATCGGTGACTAACTCCCTGTTGGTTTTCAAAATGATGGCATACACCTGTCCCTTTCACATCGTGCAGTGTAAAGTCACACGGACAAAATCCCTCCCCAAAGAACAGACCATTCTGGTTTCCGATAATACCCCCTCTTTAATCCTTAAGCACACAGGGAGACGTCCAGAGAACAAAAACATCCTGACACAGACACACAGGTGGGCCAGTGAGGTTGGATCAGACTCCAGTATGCTGAGCAGAGGAAACAGTCACAGCTTCATCCTCCCCTACTGAGTATAAAACACTCAACTTGATAACTTCAACCATTAAAGGCCCAACACTTCAATAAATGGCAGCTAACAGCCTGATAAAAGGTTATATTCCTGGCAATTGCCCCATAAACTAGCTTCTGATTATTTGATGAAAGAAAAACCAATAACACAAAAAGTGACAAAGATATGGTTGCTAAACGATCACTGAGATCCTTCCAATCAAAAGCCCGGAAACCTTTATGTGTTGCTGGGTGCTGAGATATAACAGCCGGTAGCTTAGCAATAACACTATGATATTTGGACAGCTGCTCATATTCAGCTATGAGTCCACACAAGCACGTCCGCAAGTTACAGAGACTGATATCTTTTTTTATCAAAGTCTGGCCTGGCCGCAATCACTAAGTACTACTCTTCTTAATGTCTGTTACACAGCTTTAAGGATATGACGCCTAGCTCAGAAATTAGATCAGTTTACAGTAAAATTGGAACTATCAGCATTTTCCATCCAGTGAATATCACTGTAATCCCTTTTCTAAATTGGCAATTGATTACATATTTCTTTGTTTTGTAAATGGTGATTGCACAATAATACCATTAGCGTTTGGATCGGTTTCTTATAGGCCTCTCGTTGCAATGCAATTGTCTCAAATAAAATGCATTGTGTCTTGTTGTTGGTTGCTCAGAAGTAGCCTGTAAAGAGGGCAGTGACCTCCCCCCCCCCCTGTACCTGCACACCTGCTCCCACTCCTCCCATCAGTCCTGCTACATATATACCAGCCCATACTCTCTGGCAGAATGGTAATTGAACTTAGGTCTTAGCACTCCAGCTTTCTGTTCCTTCTGCCTATTGTTGTAGGTTTGGGGTTTTTACGACCCAACTCCTCTCCGCGTGTTGTTTTGGCGAGTCCTGCTTGAAATCATAACAGGGAGGGAATTAGAAGACACCAGGATACCAGTTAAACAATAATCCGTTTTAATTAAACAAAGTAATAATGCAATACAATATAATACATTACTATACAATTCAGAGAATCATATAAGTAACGTGTGGAGTACTCCCGCCCTTATTCACGCGCTGTGGACATCCTTTCGTCTTGTCAGCGCATGGAGAGAGACCCAACAACCAGATACACATTTTCCTAATACTAACAGAAACAGGAAGGGGTAGCGTTTCATTTGGGAGATACCAAAACGCTATCTCACAGGGAATCAGCGCGGGCAGCTATGAAAGCCACAGGTGTTGGGAAGGCCTGCAGGATGCACATCATTAAAATCAGGGGAAATGTCCCTCCCAATTTGCAAAGCCTATCGATGGTTTAACCCAGAAAAACACTCAAAGGGGTAATCTTTTCACTCAAAACAGAATTCACAATTAAATTCTGCATCTCCCTTCTTCAAAAATAGCTTAAAAAACACCCTTTTGATAAACATGTAAAAGTCAAAGAAAAAGACTATTGCGCTAATCTACTTTTAAGAAAAAGGGAACATTGTTTCAGGAATCTATAAAAAACCTTGAGAGGAAAAATGTACTTTTTGTTCCTTCAACTATTAACACACAGGAATGTATAAACCCACACATATATTAGGGATGACATGATGTAATACACCTCCTATAGATGGGTGACATTAAAATGAACATACCAAAAATATGCGGCCTCAATTCTTTGGTACAATATCTCACATCAATTTCCACACTATCTGACCTTGTTGGATGCCCTATTACACCCTATGACAATTTACCTGCTTTTGCATTGTTGGAATCAATCAAAGGCACGAATCAAGCCCGGAGAACTCTCGTCTGTTCGGCCAACCGGTACGCCTCCTCTGCCAACCGCCGACGTTCTGAAGCACCTGTCTACCAGGTGGGCCAAAAGGTATGGCTTTCCTCCCGGGATATTCCTTTACGGGTGGATTCAAAGAAACTTGCACCTAAATTCATTGGACCGTTTGAGATTGTCAGAATAATCAATCCCGCAGCAGTAAGGCTAAGACTGCCTCGGACTCTGCGGATCCATCCCACCTTCCACGTTTCCAGGATCAAACCTGTCCGAGAGAGTGCCTTGGTTCCTGCGATCCCTCCCCCACCACCCCCCCGGATGATTGACGGCGGGCCTACGTACACTCTCCGACGACTTCTTCGTTCCCGTCGCAGAGGAAGAGGAGTCCAGTACCTGGTGGACTGGAAGGGTTACGGCCCTGAGGAGAGGTGTTGGGTTCCAGCTCGTCATGTGTTGGACCCCCGGCTCATCAGGGAGTTCCATCGGCGTAATCCCGAGCAACCGTCTAAGACCGTCACGTTGACGGGCAGAGACACAGGGAGAGTCTCTCCTCTTACCGTCAGCTCGTCAGAGGAGGACAGCGAGGGGCAGGCTTCTGATGAAGATGCAGATTCCCACAGGGGGCAGGAGAGGGAGGCGGAAAGAACTTTTTCAGATGAGTACTAATCCCACCTCCCACCTTCATCTGTAGATTAGCATTTAGGGACGTCAGGAGCCGTCCATTAAGGGGGGGGTTCTGTCATAGTCTGCTCCATCATTCACCAGTAGTTTTCCATTCACCTGTCTCACCTGTTTTCCACACCCACTCGTTAACTCACTCTCTTTCTCTTCTGCACCCATTAGCTTCTGCCAGTATTTAAACTCGCACCTGACACACACTCTTTGCCAGATTGTACTTTGCCTCATGCTTGTCTTTCCCGCGTTCAACACTAGATTGCCTACCCGGTTCCGACCCTGCCTGTCCCCGACCTGCCTGCTCTGCCTGTTTCCTGATCCTGCCTGTCCCTCGACTATCCTGCCTGGCCTGTTACCCGACCCTGCCTGTATCCACGCTGACCGCCTCGCTTACTCCCTGACCCTCTGCCTGTCCCTGACTCACCTTCTGCCCGCTGTCCTCCGGTGCGTTATACTGCCCGGTTGGTATTCCTCCGATCCAGTGGAATCTCCAATAAAGGATATTACCAATTCTCCTTGGTTTCTCGAGTGCTGCATTTGGGTTCTCCTTAAGACTGTGACACTTTTGTTGCTTTTTAAAGAAAATGGGCCCCTCTTAAATTAGGTAGGAATGATTTCCTACTCTTAAATGCTTAATAAACATTTGAACCTAACTTTATGTGTTGATTGCTAAGTGACTGTGTGTTTTTGTGTTGTGTAGCAATGATTCAATTGAAGCTGCAATATAGGATGAAACGTTAGCTTCTAAGCCTTAAGATACAGTGAGACAGGGCTTGTTCTAAAAGTAAGCATAATGAAGTATGCTAACCATTATCCCCTATGGATGCAATCTATAGAGACTGGTCAGTAAATGTGAGTGCGAAGAATCTAGAAGAGTCTGCCTGCAACACAGATAGAATTGATCTTTAAGGCTGTGATGCACGTGTATACTGTATGAGCCACGTGTCTGTAAGATTTATGTGGTTATGCTGGTTGAGCATTATTTCACATGGCAGTGGCAGCAAATTTCAGGTGCTAAGTGCTCAGAATAAGGCACACACACACACACACACACACACACACACGGTTCTTTAACTGCTGGTTATTTATGTGTGTTCGAATTCAATTTAGCCTGGCAGTAATTTAGTTTCTGCAGAGGGGCAGAGGTCAAAGCAGCAACGCAAGAGGAAAAGTGAACAGGCTGTTAGCCTTTTTTATTATTTTCATTTTTCATTTTGTTTATATTAGACATGCTGGGAAAAACACTCGATACAAGATTTGAGGTAATACAGCGCTCTTGATCAAATGGATAGAAGCAAATGATTGTGCTGCTTAAGCAAACAAATGAGAATGAACACTGGTGAAACCGTTTGATTGGGGAATGGAGATATGGATCAGTAGGTTAAAAAGGAGGGAATATTAGCTGCAGCTGAAAAAAGGAAAAAATGGAGGGATGCTGACGAGGAGATGAAGGGCTGAGAGAAATTGAGGTGATAGAGGCCCAATCCCAAACCACTCCCTCGACCCTACCCCTCCGTCTGTAGCCACACTCGCAGCTCAACGAGGCTCCCTCCTGTCAGATGGAGGGAGTAAACACAGCAGCAAGCTTTGGGACGGCCTCCCCTCTCCGGCAGAAACAGGAAATGCCGTAACTGTATGTAACAACGGTTTCAAATCAGCATCTCTTAGACAAAAAGTTTAAATGAATATCTCAAGTAAAACTCCAAACATCTTTCATTGTGTTTCAAAGCTCTTTTAGTTTTAAACCTGATGTTTATAAGCTTCTTAGTTTTTGCAACGGTCTGTAAATATACACAACTTTATAATAAAATGCACACATTTACCTTTTTCTAGACTAAACACAGGTATGATCCTGAGTTAAAAACATATGAGGTTATCATGAGGTTGTTAACATCGCAATTTATCAGTGGATGTTTGCTGGAACTATTTGTAAACAGCGTGTTTCCTGATGGACACACACAGCGTGACTCCGGTCAGGTAGAGACCGGTCTCAAGTCAGCCCTTACGAAAAAACACCATAGTATAACTATTGAGAATTACTATAGAAATACCACAAAAAACTGCGATAGTATTTCTATGGTGTTTTGGGACACACTATAGAGAATTACTTTAGTAATACTATAGAGTTGGCTATGGTGATCTTATAGTGAAGTTAGTTATACTATAGTGTTTCCTGTAGTATTTCTATGGTTTTTCAGCCACTATAGGAAATTATTATAGCTATACTATTGAGTTTTATGTAGTATCACTATAGTGCTTTATATATTATTTCTATGGTTTTTTGGAACACACTACAGAAAATTACTATAGTAATACTATAGAGTTGGCTATGGTGATCTTATAGTGAATCTATAGGTAATTAGCTTTAATAATGATGTATTCATCCCTATAGTAAGTATGGTATCAACAAATACAAGTTAGCAAGCAGAGCAGTTTCAATTTGAAAGATAGGGACTTTATTAACAAAATAAAATACATTGTTCACAGAATATGAATAACTTAAATGTAAAAAATGTACAAGAACAATTTCAGGCCCGAAACAGAAATGGTTGGGCAATGAAATTAAGGGAAAAAGTGTCCCAACCCCTATATATAAACACATTTCACATTCATATACTTACAACCCATGCCTCTCCACCAAGTCAGAGAAGCAAACTTTGACAAGTTTGAGGCTGGTCTTCTCGGTAAGAATGGCATTAGTTTGCAGTTCATCAAATACTTCTGGAATTTTCTTCTTAAGTAGATCAGTTAGGCCATTCAGAAGAACTGGTTCTTGGCTGAACAAAAACAATAAGAGCAAGCACAGCACAAAGTAAAGTTCTGGTCTGTGTGATTTTTTGAAACACAATTTAACAAGCATGATACATGTATACCTGAGTTTGACAGACTTCTCTTAGGACAGGCTGAAGATCCGGTGCTTCAGAAAAGTGCACTTGGAATCTGTCAAAGTTACTGATGTTCTCACTTCTATCAACATCTATAAACTCTTGGAAGTCTGTGTTGTATTTTAAAATCCTATCCAGGACAAATCCAAATTCACCTGTTTCTTCCAGGAGATGGTTTGTGCTTTGGACACTGTAGATTATTCTATTAATTTCCTTTTTGCTAGGACTTTAACAGATTCCTGCAGCTCATTCCCGCTTCCTGTAATTATAAAAAAAAGACAAATTCATCCTGATGTTGACTAATCATATTATGCCAGATTAAATTAAATGCCATCATCGATCATCTTCCAGTTAAACCCATTAATACACACCTTATATAAATTATAAGCAGTATGGTAATTTTAAGTTAATTAACTTCACCCATAAAGACAACTTCTAGCGAAGCACAGGGGATATTCTGCTCAGCCTCCAGTGGCGTTTTCTCCTGGAGGCTGGGTATTTCTTCATATTTTTTATTTGTATTAAAAAACATCTCTCCGCTGTTGTCAGTGAGTATTTTACAAAGACTGAAACAGCGCCCCTCTAAATTAATGTGTGGTGAAACACAGTATTGCACGCTACTCACTCACCACACCCGCAGTCCGCTGTGTCAGGGACATGTCAGGCCCTTCCCTTCCGACCAATCAAATAATCGAAAGGGAAGGCCCAACGTGCATGTGCGTGTGACGCTGCATCTCACATACACAAATTGCCTTAGCGACAAGAGGCAGATATGAAATCTCCCTTCTACACAATATAATATTTGCAAGTATAGAGTAGTGGCTGATGTTTTAGTCAGAAACAGGTAAACTGTAGTGTACACGTACTACTAATAACTTTAGTGCGAGTAAGTTACGTATTTGCACTGTAAGAGACTAGGCTTGTTTGAGACAAGCAAGACCTGCGCAGACCTGCACAGTTGCGATCAACGTCTTGCTAGTGCGTTGCATGATGGTTAGTCATTTTGTCCGACTTGGGCTGCAGTCGGATAGTTTAAAAATCAGCTCCTAAATTCTAACCCTATCGTCTATTCCTTGACCTCTGAGTGAAACGTCACGGGGTTAAGGGATAGTGGATAGGAGAATTCAAAAGGACTTAGGAGAAGAGACTGCGGTACTTTAGAGAATCCGAATGCACTTTCACTATCCGACGTGTTTATGACAACCTGATCTCACCAGAATGCGTGACTCCACCACGACTCCTTAACACCACAATGCGTGGTGGAGTCACGAACTTTGTTACATTTGCGTGTCGGCACCACGCAAACAACCCCAATGTAAAGTGAATGAGGCTCCTTTGTCGTGGTGCACACACGCATTTCTACAACGTGCATTGTGTGTAATGCAACTGTTATTTTTATTAAATTAGTTAGTTTTTAAGGAAGGCCAGAGCTTCAGCTGTGTCAAATAGATTGTTCCCTTCAGTTAACGTTATTTAAAAGATAATGATCATGTCCCCTGTATTGTATTACGAGCGTCCATTCCCATTGGATAACGGAGAATTTTACACCCGGAAGTAAGTAGCCTATTCTCCTTACTGTCGATTGATTTTACAGTGATATCTGCACTATTCATCGACTAAAAAACACCAAATTGTCCTTGTTAATTACACAACATTGATTGGTTTGAATTGTGTACAATGCTTTTGTATTTTCCCCCTTCGATTCGGAGAAACAAATATATTTTCGGAGTTTTTGGACGGCAGAAGACACTACACTACCCAGAATCCTCAACTATCGTTTGGGACTACACCATGTGCTTAGCTTGACAAACCCCGTGATCAGTCCTCAACCTCTGTGATTGGATGCGCGACGTTTACACAGAGCGTCCAAAAGGACTTTGAAATGGAATGAAACCCATCGACGGCACACTATTCAAAACAGGAATCGAACGTGTCCTACCCCCCTCCCCCCCTTAGGTCACAGGCTCCTCCAACAGTGCTACGCAATAAAACAGATGCACAGAAAAAATAGTGAAATAGTGCAATAAGAGTCTATATACAAGTGATTGGAATATGATATATTAGATAAATAATTTCTAAGTAGCAGCCAGATGAATGTTATTTCTAAGTTCAGGTGTTTAATAGTCTTCTGGCCTGTGGGATGAAGCTGTCTCTGTGTCTGGTGGTTTTAGTCCGAATGCTGTGGTACCGCCTGCCAGACTGCAGCAGACAGAACCGTTTGTGGCTGGGGTGATGGTGGTCTTTTATAATCCTGAGGGCTTTCTTTAAGGTTAACCTGGTATTTTTAATCCACTACATTTATTTTAGTTACTTTACAGATTTGGATTAATGATGTGAAATATAAACAACCCTTAAATCAGACTTTAGTTACACCTGAATGAAATGCAGTGAAGGTGATTGTCAAGTGCCAACAATCAGGCGAGATATTTGATAGTTGGTGCTTGAGAAGACTAAATATTTATCTGCAGATCCGTTTAAAGCATATTCATTACTCGTTATTCTCTAATAATTAATTAAAGACTGTATATAATTGCTATTTTGCACATCCCTTTCAAGATTTCAAGATTTTCTAAGGTTTATTGACATATCATATACACAACAGTGTAGTTATACAATGAATGAACAACTTGGGTCACAGGTTCATCAACAGTGCATTACAAGACATCTATCAATGTGTGTATGCTTCCACCATTACACTGTCGTATTCTGCACATTTCTTTAAATAAAGCCTTATTAGTTAGCACATCCTCCTATCAGGCACTAAACTGTTTTACTCTAGATATCATTTGAGTATCTTCTTGATATTTTCTATTCTATATTTATATAATTGACCTTCTACTTTCCCACTATTTTGTATGTACTCTTAATATTTGAATGTTTTCATAAAATATAACACATTCAAAAGTGCGTTACAAAAATGAAAGACATTAAGAAAAAGGCATTTTAAACAGTCATTAAAAAGCAACACAATCTTCCTGCATTGCAATTACTCTAAACGTGTAATAACGTGCTTTAACCAGTAGGTGGTTTGGGTTAAAAGCATAGGTTAAAAGGCTGTCAAGTTTACAGTGTTAACAAAATAAAATATACTGCTGTTTCCGGTTTAGTTTACGACGAATATTATTTTGTTATTGTTTTGATATTTGTAACACAAAAGCGATGGAAAAAACCCATAGCAACCAAAAAAAGATGGTCTTAACATGACCCAGTCGTCTAGTAGTTAATAAAAAACAATAATATCAAAACAAAATATTACTACTAACTTTATTGTGAAATTAAAACAGAACGGTAAAAGAATAGTTTCCGGTGTATGCTGATGCCCGATCTCTGTAGATAAATAAAGAACTAAGACAGATGTGTAATATTTAATGCAGCCAAACCATTTATTACAATGCATTCATGTGATGACTATCAAAGAGTAAAGCAAGCACTGCTGAATAAAGTATGATTTTCTCTTTTACGAAACGTTTTTTTTCATATGGAATGCAGTTGGAGGTCAACCAATCAAAGAGCTTGAGGGCTGATCACGGGGTTCATGGTGTAGTCCCAAACGATAGCTGAGGATTCTGGGTAGTGTAGTGTCTTCTGCCGTCCAAAAACTCAGAAAAAATATTTGTTTCTCCGAATCGAAGGGGGAAAATACAAAAGCATTGCACACAATTCAAACCAATCAATGTTGTGTAATTAACAAGGACAATTTGGTGTTTTTTAGTCGATGAGTAGTGCAGATATCACTGTAAAATCAATCGACAGTAAGGGGAATAGGCTACTTACTTCCGGGTGTAAAATTCTCCGTTATCCAATGGGAATGGACGCTCGTAATACAAGACATGATCATTATCTTTTAAATAACGTTAACTAAAGGGAACAATCTATTTGACACAGTTGAAGCTCTGGCCTTCCTTAAAAACAAACACAATGCACGTTGTAGAAATGCGTGTGTGCACCACGACAAAGGAGCCTCATTCACTTTACATTGGGGTTGTTTGCGTGGTGCCGACACGCAAATGTAACAAAGTTCGTGACTCCACCACGCATTGTGGTGTTAAGGAGTCGTGGTGGAGTCACGCATTCTGGTGAGATCAGGTTGGTTTATGATGCGCCAGCGGACGTCATTGTGTGCGTCTGCTGCTGTGGGGAAACTATGGAAACCACAGTTTTCTATACAGCGGACTACAACATGGATGTTTAATAAGAACGAGGGACTGCTGTGAACTCATCTAGAGACTCTGCTCCGTGCTCTGATGCTGCTGCTTTGCTTTATGAACGTGGACAACAGAGAAACAGATTCTTCAGGACCAAATTTGGAATTGAAATAAAAAAGGAAAGTGAAACATGCTCGTCACCCTCTCCCTCCGGTCCACATTAATACAAATTATCCCAATACGTATGATTGTATGAACTAAAGATCTTAAAATCAATACAGATGTATTTATTATAAACGTTAGTCCTTAACATCTATCACTGTGTACATCACCATTCAAACATCTTTTAAAAGTTGAACAAACCCCACACAGCTCAGTAAAGACTGAAATGTTGACTTTATTTGATAATTTCAGTAAAAACTAACGTTCATATTTCTCTTTTTGATTATAATACTGATGAACGTTCAAAACAAAGCACTTTGGCAACTTACCACCTATGTTTTAAAATGCTTAATAAGCACCGTAACTTTCATGATATCATTTCTCCGTCATAATCGGTTGTTTCCGTGAACGGCCGACTGTTGAGTGACGGCAAATGCTGCGGCTGCAAGGCATTGTGGGGCAGCATTTTTGCTTCTCCTGTCGGTTAGGGAGGTCCAGTGGTTCCTAAGCTAAAGGAGGTTATAAAGGAAGTTTGAAACCTCCTTTCCTATCATTCTCATCATTCTAGAGAATTCGAACGGCACTTATCATGGCTGCCACTGAGGGACTTCCGGGTCATTTCACTCCTTTAGGAAGGTTCCTAAGCTAAATGGACTATTCGACTTCAGCCTTGCTCTGGAGGCTCGCCCACTTGAGACTTTGAAATCTCGCGGGACAAAGACGCCCGCAGCCTTGAGAGCGAGGCGAGTTGGCGCAGTTGCTCTCCACGAGCTGCGGAAGCGAAATGCTTGATGGGAAACGGCTCGCTGGCCGAACAATGAAACCTAGCCAAAGTAGCTAGATAGCATTAAACATATAGCTGCTAATGCTATAAATATAATGCCGATTGAAGAATGATGGTCACAGAAAAGAGTGTAAGCTACATTAAGTCAAGATGAAATAAATATAATAAAATAGAAGAACGGCTTAAAGGAAAATAATTGTCATCCAGGCAGCTAAACTCAAACAATAGTTAGCTGTTCAACATTGGCAAAACATATTTATTTAAGTTTAAAAATATGTATTTAGACCCCTAGCTTGCTCACATTATGACAACATATCTGCTCACTTTGTTAAAAACGTTTTGTTTCTGTAACTTACCTAGAGTTAGACTCTCCTCTGCTGACATCCATCCTCCACAGCAGCCAGAGGTGAAATGGCAGTTGGGACATTTGATGGACAGTTGGACAGTTGAAAAATGATACATTTGAAATAACTCAACCGTGATTGGGCAGGACAGTGCCCAATGACAGTGCCCAATGTTAGCCCTGTGTTAGTCAAAACTAATGTGTTGACTATGTGCATTTTATTTTTTCTACTACACTGTGTAAAATAGTTCAGAAATGACACTGAATGTGTTGAATTGTCTTTGACACAGCAGTGTGTTTAAAAAAAATGACATTAATTCTAGGAGTGTAATACTTTTACAAACACTATGGTAATAATATGCATTCATTGACAATATCATATTACTATAGGAGTGGTCTATAGTGTGTTCAAAAAACAACTACAGAAACACTATATATTATACTATAGTTATAATATTTAAAATAATATAGGAATACTACAAAGATCTAGATACATAGTATTACTATTGAAATATTATAGGGCTACTATAGCTAGTAAAATGGCACTACAGAAAAGACTATAGTAATACGATAACTGGTGAAAAATACTATAGAACTCTACAAACTTACTATAGGATACTATACAACTCTTATAGTAAACTATAGTAATACTATAGTTCATTTTCGTAAGGGCCGCTGCAGACTAGCTGTTTGAGGGCTTGATAGCCCACTCCCCCTCCACACCCCTCCACACTCGTTGCTTTGGAACAGCCCTCAATATAGCGGACCCTCCGCGTGAACGCGCACACGGAGGGGTAGGGTGTAGGGGTAGGGTGTAGGGGGCGGTTTGGGAATGGGCCAGAGAAATATCAAGGAGGGAAACAGATTATCAACACTTTTGACTACATTTTCTGATAAATGAATATTCCTGCTGAGAAGCGTTTCAGCCTTCCACAGCCTGTCAATTTATTAAAAATAATAATCGTTGATGGCTCAGCCACAGCAGTAAGATGGATCTTTAGATTGAGTCTCTAGAAGTGACAACGTTTTCCCAGAACTAATATTATACGTGGGGAGGGTCCGCATGTGATTGATTCTGTCGCATTAATTTCAGTCGTTTTATTTAGCTGTCCATCTAATGATGAGTAATTTTGACAAGTGCAATAGATTAAGACACAGGACTAAATGCCACTACACAAGACACCCCTTAAAACTCTTTGATGCAGGCAAGCAGATAAGCCCTTTCTGTATTTGCTAGCACATACATTATGTCTATTTATTCAGACTAAGGAAAAGAAAAAATCTGATCAAAGACCCAACTCACGGCAGAGGACAACTACGCACAAATATCATATGTCACGCTAAATGACAGCTTTACGACTTCCTCTCTGGGTTATGGAACATTGATCTGCACTCAGAAATGATTCAGATGTTCAGAAATGATTCAGTATGTACAAAACTTCTAAAAATGGTTCCAGAAACGTTTCCACATTCAGGCAGCATAGTTTTTAACGATTGCATTCCTGGGCATAACCTCCATGGATCCATGATAACAAATCACAAAGGAACTCAAGTTTTATCTCTGGACAAAGATATGTGTTACCTTCTTTGACCCTGTTTTCCACACTTTGAACTGAAGTTCAACAACATTTTCAGTTTGAGTTTTAAGTTTTAGTCAAGGAGCTAAAGTGACCATTTGTGACTTTCTGATGAAAGATAAATAGATCTTGGGTTTACCTGAGGAGTTCTATTTAACAATAACAGATCTGTAAAGCTTCACTGTTTAAAGGGGAACTATCATTCAAAATGCACTTTGTGATGTCTTTTATACATAAATATGTGTCCCCGGTGCGTCGGGGAACTCACGCAGCGGCAGAAAATAAAACCCTCTCTTTTCCTCTGTACCCAAATCTTTTAAAAACTGGTGTACAACGAGCGGATACAGATTTCCATCCGAACTGACGTGTCCATCCGAACTGACGTCGGCGGACCCACAGAAAGTTGCTATCAGAAACAATGCCTGACGTGTTTTGGACGTAATCTCGTTTTTGTTTAAATTAGCAAGCCTCGCTAACACTCAGAGCTAACCTGTACAGAAGAGCACATGTGTGTTAAGCTCCTCGTAAAGAGACACAAAACTTGAACCCGCTATGCAAGAACACTGGGACGGAGACTTAGGTGAAGTGTCAAAAAGACTGGATTTAATAAGTCCACAAAAAACCAGGCAGGGGACAAAGCAAACTCTGAACAGAGTGGGGAGAACGTGGAGCAGGGCTGAGACGGAGGTTGGGCTGGACGTGGCAGGCAGGACGGAATGGAATGTGGAGTTTCTGGAACAGGCACAAAACAGAACAGGATTAGCATATGAAAAAATCCAACAGGAAGAGTATACAAAATAACTAGAAAATCTAGTCAGCCGGAACTGGAGTTTACCACTGTGAGTATACGAAGAACTGGCGAAGTCTGATGATCGAACCGGAGTTTTAAGCAGCAGCAGGTGAGTGGTGGTAATCAGTGATGATGAGAAACAGGAGCGGAGGTGAGTTGGCGGAAAACGGAAAGTAGGTCAACCACGCCCAGCCAGGAAGACAGACAAACAAACAGAAAAAAGGAGAAGGAGATAACGCAATTCCTCACAATGTGTTTAAAAAGCAGGAAATAAAAAAAGGAACTCACCTTGTGATAAACCCGCAAGAGAAAAAGCATTTGAGCTCCATACTGTTTCAGAAATAATCTTTGATGTGGTTTAGAACAGGATGGCGTTTTATCACAGCAGAATTTTACTTTATCTTTATTTTACTTTTTTTTTTAAAGCTAAGGACCCAACATCCACGTTTCTCTAACAGGGCTGCAAAAGCATGAGCAGTATGAGGCATGGCTACAACGGGTGATCTGTTTGGTATTTTAAGCAAAAAACTTCACAGTCATGTTTTAGAACACCCCATCAGGATAAGGCGGAGTCAATGGCTGACAAACAGCAACTTTGAAAAATCATGAAATTAAGATATTGTCTTAAAAAGAGATAAAGGTTTTGAAAGAACATCAATTGTGCATCAAGTAGATAAGAAAGACATTCTCTGACTTCTTCTGAGTTTACACCCTTCCTCAGCCCTCTCTTCTTTTGCACATGCATGTGTGCTGGTGGTAAGCCCTCCAATATTCTTTGAAAGCACTGACCTTATGAATAGCTACAGAAAAAACAATTGGAACACGATAAGAGACTTACAAAAGGTTGCACATTTCCATTGTCTGTTTTAAACGAGCTTTCCACCCCCCTGTCAGCTTGTATTGGAAATCTGCCTGTCAAATGTCATGCTGATGTTTGGTCCTCTCGTTCTAAGCTTCTGATTTGTTTTTGTGTTTGGAGCATTTCGTTTTCGATTGGTGAGTGTGTCTTATCTGAAGCCCAAATAACGAGTGGTATGTCTCATGATTAGATTTTAGATCGGGGTGCACCAATCACATGTTTCCGTCTTGACACAAAGACCTTGGCTTGATCCAGCGTAATCAAATCAAAGCCTGACCAAATGTTTTTCTTTTAAATCACTCCTTCAAATTATTTTGATCTTTGCTTATAAATAAAGACATATTTCAAATCTTCTGTCCTGTTGATGTTTGTATTGCTGCTTCCACTTTAATAATCTGTTTGAGTAAAAAAGAAAAGTGGCATACATATAAATGATTGTCATTTCATTTTATTTTGTAACTCCTCATTTCACTACCAGTGGATTAAATGAAACAAGTTAAGTGGATTTGCAGACGTGGCTGTTTAGTGTCTACAGCCAGACGGTAATGATAAGGTGCTGCATTATGTGACTTAAATGAATTCAACAGTGCACAATGTACAGTTTAGGAAAGACAAAGAGGACTGCAGGTGGATGCAAGTGGCAGTAATACTAATGTATTTCACCATTTAGCTGAAACAGGAACAAACAGACAGCAACTTAAACGAATTTCATGTCACTCTCTCTACTTCCTAATCATAGTTAAACAAAGAAAAAAATAACAAAACTAGGAAGGAAAAACAATGAGAGAGAATATCCAATACTTCATTTCTAATGCTCCTACATTTCAATCATATATATCTTAAGTGGAAGGTGCAGCTGTAAGTGAACAATTACTATTATGGACTATGAATATTTATCCATCTTTTAAAACTCAATACTCACTGAAAAGTTCTGTCCACGGCAGCTTCAGCACTCTCATCCTATCTTTCAACCTA
The DNA here is from genome assembly GCF_902827115.2 of Pseudochaenichthys georgianus. NCBI lineage: Eukaryota > Metazoa > Chordata > Actinopteri > Perciformes > Channichthyidae > Pseudochaenichthys > Pseudochaenichthys georgianus. The sequence continues at coordinate 8,143,450 of NC_047509.1, forward strand.
CAATGAAAGTCTCTCTTGCTCATACTTCTTCCCTCTAACCAACCCCCCTCCATCCCCTTTGCCTGTCAGGGTGATTATCCTCGTCTTCCCATTGCCTGGCAACGCAACTAATAACTGTGTGATTCTTCCTCTGCCAATGTCCAGCTGCCAGCAAGAAAAGAGAAGAAAGTCGTAGTCAGGTAAATGCCTTTGTCATATTCATTGTAATTTTAAAGGAGACATAGTATGCTTATTTTCAGGTTCATATCTGTATTGTGTGCCTCTACTCTACTGGGACATGTTCACATGCTTTAATGTTAAAAAAGCTCTTTATTTTTCTCATACTGCCTGTATCACTTTTTACCCTCTGTCTGAAACCAGAGCCCAGTCTGCTCTGATTGGTTAGCTGGCCAGCTCTGTTGTGATTGGTCAACTGCCTAGAGATGTCCCGCCCCTTAGCCTATCAGGTACAACGTGTTAGAGCGTAGCCAGTAGAAGTGCAAAAGTAACCTAGTGATGTCACTAACATCGCTGCTACAACCTGCTGCTGCAGATACACGCTCTACAACATCAGGAGGATGCGTCCCCAGCTGACCCAGAAAGCGACCCAGGTTCTGGTCCAGGCTCTCGTCATCTCACGCCTAGACTACTGTAACTCCCTCCTGGCTGGTCTACCTGCATGTGCCATCCGACCTCTGCAGCTCATCCAGAATGCAGCGGCTCGTCTGGTCTTCAACCTTCCTAAATGTTCCCACACCACGCCGCTCCTCCGCTCCCTTCACTGGCTTCCGGTAACTGCTAGAATTCACTTCAAGACACTGGTACTTGCGTACCATGCTGCAAATGGATCTGGCCCTTCCTACATCCAGGACATGGTTAAACCGTACACCCCAGCGTGTGCTCTACGCTCTGCATCAGCCAAACGACTCGCTGCACCCTCGCTGCGAGGGGGACCCAAGTTCCCATCAGCAAAAACACGTTGGTTTGCTATCCTGGCTCCAAAATGGTGGAATGAGCTCCCCATTGACATCAGGACGGCAGAAAGCTTACACACCTTCCGGCGCAGACTGAAAACTCATCTCTTTCGTCTCCACCTCGAGCGATACAATTACTAACAAAGAACTGCTAACAGAGCACTTATATACTAATAAAGGACTGGCTTAGCCAGTTGAGTAGCACTTGAAATACTTGGCTCTATGAAACCTGATGTACCTATATGATTCTGTTTTCTTCAAGGTTGTGTCTTCCTGGTCGAATGTAATTATTGTAAGTCGCTTTGGATAAAAGCGTCAGCTAAATGCAATGTAATGTAATGTAATGTAATGTCACTGAAGCGTTTCAGCCAAAGGGTGAGAGAAACTCCATCTGAGGGAAAACAGAGACTTTGGCCTTTGCTGATCATTTACATGTACACAAACCTATATAACACACTACAGGAACATTTTTAAATAAACCTTATATTCTGTCTTTGCATCCATAGAACATGTCTGACAGGAAAGAAAAGATAATAGAAGAACATTTCTGCCAACCTTGTGTGTGACTTACCTCGAGTCATAGAAATAAAAAGTCCTTTTCAAACATGACACAGATACACCCATTCTACCTCTAATTCACTGCAGCAGTGAGGAGCATGGGTTCTTCACAGATAAATTAGTTGGATACATATATCTCATACAGTCTGGCCCTGGTCTGTTGAATCCTGTGGCTTCAAGCTCGGCCATTCGTATGAGACACACACACTGACCGATCTCACACTCTTCTTCTGTGAATGTGTTTATATCCATGTCATTGAAAAAGGAAAGCATTCATGGCTCATCTCCGTATTCATGATTATAATTGTTCTCTTATATTTACATGCCTGTGCGTATTGGAAGCAGCTTGAATCAAGGCTTCTTTCACCGATCACATCTTGATTTGTTATAGTAGGAGAAGCACATGTGTTATTATTAACACTCACTATGGCTTTTCTTCTAGCCAAATAAGTGTGACCATGAGCCAGCATGAACGTTACCAGGAATCCGGAATATTGAGTTCAACACTTTAAGGGATGATTAGTCACCTTGTGGCCTGTCTCTGTCTGTAACGTGTCACTTTAATTGGCCTGACTGCTGCCGCCATTTATCAAGACTCTTTACAGTCCAAGATCTGAAGAATACTTCCCAAAAATAAGAGATGTTTTTTTGAGGCACCAATGACAGTCCGAGAAATGCGTTCTCTTTATCTGTTTCTTTCCATATCTTTTTTTATCTTCCTTATCCTCTGTGTAGATATTAGACAAAGCTTTGAGCTCCACTAAGTCCTATTTGGCCCTGCAGCAGAACATTTGAGGCCAGTCCTGTGATATTCCAACACAAATGATCCTCATCGGGGCTTTTTTAAGATAAACACAGAAACCCCAGACTCACACTTCACATTCCCTTTTGGACATCAATCAGTAATGTCTCAGCTCTGGTCCCCTCTGTGGCTGGTCTTGTCTGTCCGTCTGATTTTATAACAGAGTCGAGTTATTATCCTTGTCATTGCCATCACCATCAGCATTCTTTTATCTTCCAATGAAGCATCCAGGAGACATAAGATGAAAATAGTAACAAAGAAAAATAATATGGGAGAATCTAAGAGGAGGGGAAGGGAGTGGGAGAAGGGGAGGTGGTGGTGAAGGATGGCAGCTGAAGCATAATCTTCTGGAAACACACACACACACACACACACTTTGATGGACCACCATAATAAGAGATTTTCATTCATCAGTCACCCATTAGTGCCAAACTCACTGCTGCTGCCGTGACTGCTTTACCTAATGCAGACTGATCATGTACATACATCATTATTTTGAACCCACAAGAACCTTTGTCTCCATTAGATAATAATTGGCCCCTGATCCAAGCAATATTGAAATGTGTTCGAAGTTCTATGCAGGAAAGCCTTTCTCAAGTCTCATTAAGTTTATTTTCAGTGATCTTCCGACCATTATTGCTATCATTCATCAGCAGCTTTCTGTCATGTGTCTTTTTCAGGGTTTGACAAATAGTAGGTAATTTGATGATGACTTGTTCAGTTCAATGATAAGATCATGATTCTTCTCCCTGCAGAGCTACCATTTGTCTAGTTCAAAACGTTGGTATATTTAGGTATGTCTTCTTTCCGAATCTTCCGTCAAAAAACATCCACAGTTCAACACTTCTGACAACAACATTTTGTGAAGATATGAATGGTACGCAGACGATTCATTTATTTCCCTTCAAGAACCACAGCATGTTGATAATGGTGGTTCTGAGTGGCTGACAGCATTGCCAGTGTTGCTAATGGGCTGTTGGTCGAGTTGGTAGAGCTAAAGAACCAACTGTGAAACATTCAATGTAATCTACGAGAGAAACAACCGGCACAGACCGCATTTGTGGAGCGTGCCTTTGGGTTTGTATAGCAGCTCAGACTCTCACTGGAGTAGAGCTCCCCTTCAACTCAAGCAGTTTTCTTATTTTATTACAACCTCTCTCCATTTCATTATTGTGTTCTTGTCTGTTTATGAGGCAGATCCATAACGCCCAGGACACATTGACATTTTTCGCTTAAATTGAAACAATTTTAACCATTGTGGGCGTTGTTTTAGTTTGCTTTCACTGCATGTACTGCAGGAAGTCTAATAGAGTAATGTCCATATGCTCTTGAAATATTCCACCCCGTTATCCTGAAACTAAACCATTATCGTTGCAGTCAATTAACCTTATTGACTTTTTGTTAGAGCCATTTTCATTGAGTTATTATTGTCTGATAGTTAGGCTTGATAATAATATAAATTAGATTAAACTCACCATCTAAAGGTATTTATGTGAGTCATGCTATATGGTTTAAAATGTATTTATTTAAGGCTCACTTATTTGTTATGAAACATGCATCAGTATCACGTGCATGGCTATATGCCTATATATGGTAGGTTGATAGAACACAGCTGATGAGGTGATGAGACGGGGGATGGAAAAGTATTTTGACCGTGTTCTTTTTGTTCCTTTTGAAAATGATAAACTTTTAGTTACTATGAAGCGAAGAAATGTGTCCTCCTGTATATGTCTGGATCAATGAATAAAGCTCATCTGATTCAACTACGATCTCCGCTGAATTGTTTGGAAACAAAGAGAGGCGCGTCAAAACCCACAACCCCGAAGGATTAAAACGCCACCACACTTCTACACTGAGTGCAATGATAAAAGTTTCAAGGGGACCCAAAGGGCCACCACATAAACCTTTTTCCAATACATACAAACAAAAAGTTCCCTACCAAATCCTTTTGAACAGATATTAAAGAAGAATTTGTTTCGAATATATGTAAAAGGGTGGTGCATGCTCACAAAACAACAGCCAGACTTAGAGATGTTGTAGAAAATCCATGCTATGTGTCATGAACATCTTGTTGTACACCCTTTTGGCTTATCAACATTTGTCTTTGGGCAATGACATTTTTTATTTGTATATCATTCATTTTTTTCCCTCTTGTGAATCAATGCAACTCTTGCTTAGAATAACACCAATTAGTTTTGCTGCATTTATTCATCCTATTATTAGGAGCAGTGGTTCACTTCTACAGAAGGCCAGAGGGTCCAGTGTCTTGCTCAAGTGCACTCTGGCACTCACCATCAACTATTCAAGTCCCTAAAGGCCGCTACACACCAACCTGAGACCAAAGAACGCGTACCGAAGGCGTCGCCTGCGTCGGCTACGCCGCCCGCCTACGCCGCCCGCCTACGAACACACCGCAAAGACTTCAGTCGACGAGTGGCAATAACTGTCCTTACCAGCAGGCAGCGGTAGTGTGTATTCGTCATTCAAAAGAGGCAACAACCGGAAGACTGCGTTATCCACCGAGAGAAGAAGAACAGACTGCGTGATATAAACAAACAACAAATAGCGTCTGGGTTCCATTTTCACTCTTTCTCGTCGATCGAAAACATGTATCGTACGGTACTGGCGTTATCAGCAATTGGAGTGTTGCTTGCGGCTGCAGAGATTAAGAAGCGGAAGCAAAAAATCAGGAGAAACCGCACTAAATGGGTGAAAACATGGATACTACAGCGAGAAGCTCAGGGGGCTTTCCCGAACCTGTGTCGAGAGCTGTCCCAGGAAGATGGAGACAAGACCCTGAACTACGGCAGGCCACCCTGCCACACGGCACCAATATTCCAGCTCGAGCCAAGCAGCACAGGGATGAACTATGTCAATATTTTAACGGTGTCGGTGCAGTGTCTTTTCAGTGGGATAAGATATAGGCCTAGCAAATATGTCTAAAGAACTGTACAATGTAAACAATCGACAAAAATACAATACGATAAAAATAGTGTGTAATACAATACAAAAAAGAGTTTGCCAAATATGTCTAATGCTGTGTTATCAATGGCTGTAGTATCAAGGTACGACATTTTTTGTATTGCCTATCCTACTATTTGTGTTTATTCTTTTAATCACACAGCATTAATAAAAAATAAAAAATGTGCCTACATAACTGTCAGTTGCAGCCGTACATTATTATTGGTTTAACTACTAACAGTATATTTTTAACACATTTTAAAATGACCATCTTGAACAGCTGCAACGTTAAAATACTTCTAGGCAGATTGTGGAGGATAATGGGAGAAAGAAGAGAGGGGCAGACAGAAACACCCAGCTGAATAATGGCCACTTCTTGCAACATTTACATTTCCATGTGATGCTCACAATAGGTAAATGAACAATGAACACTGGTAGCAGTAGCTCTGTCTGTCTGTGTATGCCTTCTTAATCGTTTGTTTTGGTCCCTCACTTCCGCTTCGCTTCTCTGATTCGCTAAGCTGAACAGCCAATCAGAGTGATTTCTTTGGCCGACTTTCTTTCTACAAGTTGAATCGGCCGCGGGAGGTGTGAACATTTGCCGTAAAGAGACGACGGTGCAGGACACACCAACCTGAGTAGGGCGCCGCGAATGCCCCACTGCCTCTGACGGCCACTGACTCCCAAAATCGGGTTGGTGTGTCAGAGCCTTAAAGAGTAGACTACTGAACAGTGACCGAGAATCGAACCCTTTCCTCTGAAGTGAGAGAGCCAAACTCCTGCCACTGGACCTCTAGGGAATTATCTGTTGTACTCTTTGGTGGCTGTCAGCAAGGAGTTCATTGACTTGAGCAGGAAGTTGCTACTGCCTGCTATCATCATCACAAAGCACACACATTCTCACTCAGCAGTTCAGTGTTGTTTTTCACTTTCTCCACTGCTAGCACTGTCTTGCTGACATCTCTCTCTTTTCACACCTGTGTGCACCATGCTCTTTTTATTCCTTTAGTCTCTTGCTTATTTCATCCACTCTTTCTACATCAAACACTACCCTCTAACGCAAAGTGTTACTGTTGTTGGTTTTTATCTTAGAAATACCATTGCAGTGCATTGATAAGTAAATGAGCTCTTATCTTCTTCAGACTTTTGTTATTTGTCAGCACTTGATCTGAGGCCTGAGGCCTGTACTATGAAGCCAGATTTTCGCTTAGCGGGCTAACTTCAGGGGGAACTCGGGGTTTCCGGTCCTACGACGCTGGTTCTCTTTTTAGCAGGCTAGATCTCCATGGTAACTTAAATGCTGAGTAGAGGCCTGGACTACGAAGCCGGTTCAACATAACCTCGATATGTTTGAGTTAGCCGGTTGGCCTAATCCAAAACGTACGCGCTCTCGCTAAACGGTCCTACGACGCTGGTTATCAAGTGGATCGCTCAAGCCAGCCGTGTCCTATCTAGTTAGGTGCGCGTTCACATGAAAGGGGTGGTATTTGGAGATACGACCAATCACAAACATGGACAAGCGTACTGACAGCGCAGCGTCATACTTCTATGAAAAGAATACTGATACTGAATGAAAAGTGAACTTTAGTCAAATATGAAGAAGTTAAACTTCAAACATCCATAACTTAAACACTTTATCCAGGATAAAAGCCACAGAGCTGCACCTGCAAGGTGAATACAGCTGGCAAAAGAAAAAGTGTTTGAATGCGTACATTAACAGGTTTATGATATCACTGCCCCGTCTAAAACACGATCTGACTTTAATTACATTTGACTCAAGTGTTTCGTCAACTTAATGTGTTGCTTAAAATAATACTTCTGCATATAGTATGTGACACTGTGAGTGTTGCACGGCCAGATACGGCTCAGCTGACTCAGATAAGGGAATATATGATACATTAATGTGATGATGTGATGATGTGATATGAATGATAATGGAACACATCGACGTCTGCACTCACAGTGCCGCGGACTGTAGGCTACGTAATGTTACTTTGATCCGGTTACTTATGTTGTGGCAGATATTTAATTAAGCTTTCTTAACATAATAGTATAATAATAGTATAATAGTTATAATTGTCAGTTAGCGTGGTAGGACAGTTTAGCGAGAGCGGGTTTGTTTTGGATTAAGTCAACGGGATAACGCAAAACATATCCAGGATATGTTGAACTAGATTCGTAGGCCCCTGGTTAGCCGCTCAGCATACGTTACTATGGAGATCAAGCCCGCTAAAAAGAGAACCAGCGTCGTAGGACAGGAAACCCAGAGTTTTCCCTGAAGTTAGCCTGCTAAGCGAAAATCCTGCTTCGTAGTACAGGCCTCAGGTTAGGTTGCAGAAACGGCCCCTACACACGGCGGCGTGCGTTGCCGCTTGGCGGTGGGCGTGTCTTGAGCTTGGGGAGTTTACGCGAGCAACGCGACCAACAACCAATCACATGAATCTCTCCTGTCAATTGCATAAAAGGTTTTTCATGTCACACTTTATATGATGAACATTTATGAGATTAGTGCCTATGGTGCTATTTTACACAACATTCCATGCTGGCTAAATACTGTCTATGCCTGCTAGCTGTCCATTCAAACGAAGTACACTGGATATAAACTCCCCAAACAGGCGAAACCCTACCAGTTTCACCCACTGTCTCTGCCTCCTCCCTCCATGCCTGGCTCCTCCGGTTTGTATCCCGGTAGGTGAACAGAGACTGATCATAAAGCACCAGGTGATTCCCTCCCGCTACGATTATTTTCGCCTCCATTTTTTGGCATATGAGGAAATGAACTGCGGTCTGGCTCTCCCAGCATACACACGGTTTGATTGGCTAGCGCTTGTACTGGCAGATTTGCATAAACGGGATTTGATTGGCTGACGCCTCCATCGAGGCGTCAAAAGTAGAACATTGCTCTACTTTTGCAGCAAGCACCGCGAGAAAAGCTACGCTTTGCTCCCACAATACAGTTTGGCGAATCGTGACGTCACCCCATTCAAAATGAATGGGCAGAAACGTTGAAGCGGCAACGCACGCCGCCGTGTGTAGGGGCCGTAAGAGCTCAACTCAGTGAAAGCACTGCCTGCTGACCAATCAGAGCTCAGTGTGCGGAGTTTAAAGCGATCAAGTCATATTAGCCTACAGGAGAACGGAAATACAGTTTAAACTGCCGTTGCAGGAAAGACGGCCGGCAAAAATCACAGACTGTGTGAACGTGAAAATTAATAGAATATCACCTCCATCTTCAGAGCAATCTGACTATTATAACATTAGCGTTAAGAAAGCTTACTTAAATATCTGCCTCAACATAAGTAACCGGATCAGAGTCCGTGGCACTGTGAATGTAGACGTTGATTTGTCCCATTATCATTCATATCACATCATAATGTATCATATATTTCCTTATCTGAGTCAGCTGAGCCGTATCTGGCCGTGCAACACTCACAGTGTCACATACTGTATGCAGAAGTATTATTTTAAGCAACACATTAAGTTGACGAAACACTCGAGTCAAATGTAATTAAAGTCAGATCGTGTTTTAGACGGGGCAGTGATATCATAAACCTGTTAATGTACGCAATCAAACACTTTTTCTTTTGCCAGCTGTATTCACCGTGCAGGTGCAGCTATGTGGCTTTTATCCTGGATCAAGTGTTTAAGTCATGGATGTTTAAAGTTTAACGTCTTCATATTTGTCTAATATAGTTGACTTTTCATTCAGGAAGTATGACACGCTGCGCTGTCAGTAAGCTTGTCCATGTTTGTGATTGGTCGAATGCTCCAGATACCTTATGTGAACGCGCACCTAACTAGATAGGACACGGCTGGCTTGAGCGATCCACTTGATAACCCGCGTCGTAGGACCGCTTAGCGAGAGCGAGTATGTTTTGGAGTAGGCCAACCGGCTAACTCAAACATATCCAGGTTATGTTGAACCGGCTTCGTAGTGCAGGCCTCAGCTTTGCTCTTTGCAGAAGTAAACAGCCCCGAGAAAAACAATTCATCAAAAAATGGTTGTTTGAAAAAAAAATTAAAGTACCCTAAAAGTCAAGAAAAGGTTGCATTTAAATCAGCTTGCTTTAGAGTCATCCCACTTGTTTTCTCTGTCTGTAATTACAAAATGTATTTCTACTTCTCTCCTTTTTGTTATTCTTATCAGAAATAAATCCTTTCGTATGCAGATAACTATATATTCTTTACACATCTCTGGTCTATCTCGCAGTCTTAGTGTCGCCAACTCGTTTCTAACATGCAAAAAGACAAACAAATGCGTCTATGGTCGGTGTATTTTTGATCTTTCCAATCGAGACGAGATCTCTCTCCCCCGTGTGCGAGGGGGGCGGGGCAGTTTACACACACGCGGCTGCTACATGCAGCAACACACGGCGGGGATGGCGAAGAGAAGCGCTCCAATGTGTGGTTAAACTTTACCCGTCTCGATGTGGACAATGCTCCTTGCCAATAGTGTTTAGCATGTAAGGGCGGTAACACGAGCAATTTATCTAAACATTTAGCACAAGTGCACCACATTCAGTCGGATAAATGCACCGGGTTGGACTGTCTTTCTAGTAGCTCTGTAGCCCCGTCCACGAGTAACGTTTCCACGTCAGCAACACACGGAGTTAACACAATTATACAAACATGGGTTAATGATTAGAGGCAACAGAGTTACTCTTTATTTTGTTAAAGTTTCAGCTATTCTGTTAACAGTTCTGTCATCAGATTATTTAGTACTATTTGTTAAAACATTGTTGTTTCTTTTGATGTGAAATATTATTGATTTAATTAATAAAAAGCAATGTTAATTTTGTTCACAATTTGTTTAGTTAATTTAATAATATATGTATTTTTGAATCAAGTATTCATCTTTATTGTCTTCATTGTTAGTTTCCACATGCCTAAAACAACCTCAAGCTAAATCTAAAAGTTGATGGCTAAATAAGAGCATTTGAGAAATTGTGCAAGGCATACAGTAATAGCCCGAATCGTCGATTAATCGTTTCATTAATCAATTATCAAATTAGTCGTTTGTTGCAGCCTAGTTGTCCCATGTATAAATAAAACGTGTTATTCAGCAACCCTTGCAATTTGGGATTTTAGTTTTGGTTGGTGAGCTGGTCATTTCAAAAGTAGCTCACCAGCCACAAAAGTGTGGGCACCCCTGCTGTAGACAATCAATATTCCCTGGACTAGAAGCTCTTCTCTTTGGGAAGCATGTATGGTTCCATGAGAGTGTGGCCCATATTGCATACACACAGTATAGATAGATCTAGGTATATATGATTATGATGTTATCCTACTATGGGCCGATCAAGAGGCAAGTATATGTGATTATTATAGTTTGTATATGTGAAAGGGAGGGTAAGAGTTATAAAAAAGGAGTCTAAATTGGCCAATTTAGTGGAAGCACATTTGCATGTGTGTGGGTTGTGCCTATTTCTGTGGTGTGTTTTTGCGACACAAGAAAGGACACAGGGCCTGTAAAGAGATCAATGTAGCAACACAGAATGATTTGTGTCAGCGACAGGAACATTTTAATAAGCAGGGTTGTATAATAGAGAGACAGGGTGGTTGGTTCAGGAACACAAGTATAATTTTCTGACTCAAAGCATGGTAGAGGTTTGTGTATGAGGGCAGTGGTATAAGTGTGACCTGTTGAGCCGTGTACTTAAACTTTAAATGAATAGCTTGGAGCAGAACAGTTAATATCCGTATTTCTCCCTTTCGCATTGAATTTTTACCAAGAAAGGTTTATGTGTTTTCTTCCTCTGTAAGGTATTTGACATGATACATATGCACACTGACAATAACTTTAGACAACATTAAAAGCAAAATAGGATAACTGACTTTTTTATGCAGGAACTTGTGGAATTAACTTGATTATAATTATATATATAATTATTCTTGTAATGTTAACCTTCTTTCCGCAGATTTACAGTCTTCAGCAAGTGCAAACATAGAGCTAACCACTTAACATGATCTTGAGGAGAATAACAGTGTCCAGACTTCAATCCCAACATTGCTGTTCTCATGGAGGTCATGTTTAATATAAACAGTAGCTGTTAATGTTTTATTGTATCCATGTCCAGAATTCTTAATTCAACCCTTTGAATTGTAATTTCCTCCATCCAGATCCCACTCCACTATAATCTCTCTCAGCACAGCTTTGATCTGTGATTGAGATCTGACTTGACATTTCTAAAAAAAACAATGTAGACAACAATGTAGTGAATTTGAACCTTTGGTAGTTGACCAATCTTAGGATTTTGATGAAAATAATGACTGAATCTATTTCCCATTCCTTTTTTTGTATTTGTTTGGACATGTACAATACAAAGTGATTGTGAAAATATACTATAATATACTCAATTATTCCTGATGAAAAGTGCTTGAATGTATTGTTGTGGTGAATTGGCTCTTGAATCAGCACGTTTGTTGTGCTCTTAGGATTTATTCTTTTAACTAAAATCCTTCGATTGAAGCATTTCAGCGCTAGCAGATTTTGAAATGGATGAGATTTTTCTCATCATTCTGTCTCCTTCTTTCTTCTTAATTCATCGACTGCTATGTCTTGAGCAAATTCTTCTAAATGTATGATATTTTTTCTCTGCAGCAATGTGGTGCAATGACACCTTAAGGCAGTGAAAATACTTTTATTCAAAGCACTGAAGGGTCAAAGTGCCGCTGGCTACAAATTAAGCCAGTATTGAGTGAGCAGGTATACAGAGAGATGAAACAAGGAGATTCATTTGTCCATCTGTCTGTTATCTTTTCCTTTTCTATTCCTGTTTATTAAAGTGTCCACGTCCATCTTTCCCCCTCTCATTTATGTCTCGGTGATTTTTTTAAAATGCTAATGTCTTTGGTCTGTTCCTGTTTAATCTCTTGTTTTATTGCTGTAGTGTAGCCCTTCATCATTACCGTCTTTCTGCTCATATCTCATTAATGTATTCTGCTTTTCCCCTTTACTTCAATTCGTCTTTCTGTGTATCCTCTCTCTTTCCATGTAATTAAAACCAGTGCTGGGACGCAGTGAACCCTAAAGGGTGAAATGTACAGACAAAATTCTAGCTACCCGGCAACTGAAGCTGCTACATTTCACCAGGCATAGCAGAGGAGCAAAAAGAAAAAAAGTATTACACATTGCACATTTGTAGATATGTCTTTTCTTTGTCCCTGAACCAAAATTGTTTGAAGAATGTTCCTTAATTAAATGTTCTGTTTCTAAACTTTTTAGCCAAAATTCTCTCTGAACTTGTTAACCTTTATGCATATATAAGGTCACTGAGGAACTGCACACTGCTAAAGCAGCCTCCCTCTCCTCTGTCCTCATCCTGTTGGACCTGTCTGCTGCATTCGACACGGTGAATCATCAGATCCTCCTTCGCACTCTCCAAGAACTTGGAGTCTCAGGCTCTGCACTTTCCCTCCTCACCTCATACCTCAAAGACCGCACCTACAGGGTAACCTGGAGAGGGTCCGAATCCGACCCTTGTCAATTAACTACAGGGGTCCCTCAGGGCTCTGTTCTTGGTCCCCTCCTCTTCTCCCTGTACACAAACTCGCTCGGATCTGTCATTAGCCCGCATGGTTTTTCATACCACTGCTACGCTGACGACACCCAAATAATTTTGTCCTTTCCCCGCTCAGAGACCCAGGTCGTCGCACGCATCTCTGCTTGTTTAGCTGACATCTCTCAGTGGATGTCCGCTCATCATCTCAAGCTCAACCTTGACAAAACTGAAGTGCTTTTCCTTCCGGGAAAAGATTGTCCCTCTCTTGACCTGACCATCAACATCGGCACCTCTGTTGTTTCCCCGACTCAGACTGCAAGGAATCTGGGTGTGATCCTGGATAACAACCTGTCCTTCACCGCAAATATCGCTGCTACAACCCTTTGCTGCAGATACACGCTTTTCAACATCAGGAAGACACGTCCCCAGCTGACCCAGAAAGCGACGCAGGTTCTGGTCCAGGCTCTCGTCACCTCACGCCTAGACTACTGCAACTCCCTCCTGGCTGGTCTACCTGCATGTGCCATCCGACCTCTGCAGCTCATCCAGAATGCAGCGGCTCGTCTGGTCTTCAACCTTCCAAAATTCTCCCACACCACGCCGCTCCTCCGCTCCCTTCACTGGCTTCCGGTAACTGCTAGAATCCACTTCAAGACACTGGTACTTGCGTACCATGCTGCGAATGGATCTGGCCCTTCCTACATCCAGGACATGGTTAAACCGTATACCCCAGCACGTGCACTTCGCTCTGCATCAGCCAAACGACTCGCTGCACCCTCGCTGCGAGGGGGACCCAAGTTCCCATCAGCAAAAACACGTGGATTTGCTATCCTCGCTCCAAAATGGTGGAATGAGCTCCCCATTGAAATCAGGACCGCAGAAAGCTTACACACCTTCCGGCGCAGACTGAAAACTCATCTCTTTCGACTCCACTTCGAGCGATAGAATGACTAACAAAGAACTGCTAACAGAGCACTTATATACTAATAAAGGACTGGCTTATCTAAAGCCAGTTGAGTAGCACTTGAAACGATTGGCTCTTTGAAACCTGATGTTCTTATATGATTCTGTTTTCTTCAAGGTTGTGTCTTCCTGGTCGAATGTACTTATTGTAAGTCGCTTTGGATAAAAGCGTCAGCTAAATGCAATGTAATGTAATGTAATGTAATATAAATCCTTTTGGATGCCCAATTAAAGCCACATAAATGGCAACAAACATGTAATCAAAAGGGACTACCGATTACAAATTACATTCATGGAGTGGGAACAAAATAATGAATCTTTAACTAAAGAAAAAGTCTTCAGGTTAGGACAAATATTTGACTTAATGAAATCTGTATCCTGAACATTTTCCTTCTTGCCCTGCTTTCACTTTAATGCAATTTGTATCCACCTGACAAATATCAATCAATATCTTTCTTTCAGACTTTTTGACATTTCTGCACGCTGCAGCCGTGTAACTTTGAAAGTCTTGGAGTCTCCACTGGACCCCTAACCTGATTTTCTGCCGTCTTCATATGGCATCGGAAAGGGGTTTTTTGGCCTCTGATTTGATTGATTGAGGGAGAGTAGAGCGTGATAACACAGTCGTTTTTAAGAGCAGCAACTGCATTTGGATCCATCTTGGCAATAACACAGACTGCTTTCATAAGCCCTGTCTCTATTGTCTTAAAGAAAGGGAAATACATTTTACCTGCAGCATATTGCTTTGCTTTGTTGAAGTCTTAAATCCAATACGTATCAGTTAAATACCAACCTTCAAAGCTGCAATGCTGGAGGTCCATTCTTACTTATTTATATATTTTTGTTATTATCTCTCTTCCTCCCCAGGCTAGCCCTCCATACAGATGTTAAAAATGTGGGGTTTTTTTCGAGATAAAAGATTCTGCCACGCCCAGGGACCAAGGTTTATCAACATATATTAATATATCCTCCGCCACAAGATTCATGAAAGTAATTTAAGATAATTGTGTACTTTATATGTTTATTATCATTGTCAGAAATATACAACTATTTTGGAAACCAGCACAACGCTTATAGAATTGCTATAATCTGTCTTGTCACTGCAGATCCAAGTAAAATGCACCATTATGTGAAATGCTCTTTGGGGCATTTCCATTTCCACCTTGCAATAAGAATATATCAAAGCAGACGAACAGAACAAATCGATATCTGTCTAATAATCGTTACTTTCCAGTGGGTGCTATTAAGAAAGCGATGCTGGTCGAAGATAAGACGGTTGGTGAAACCCATGCAGCGTGGAAACACAGAACTTGCATTTCACATAGAGTTGAAATTAATGATCTCCTTTTTTAGAGTGGGAATTTATAATTAGGAGGGAGGAAAAAGAGCAACATAAAGGGAGTTGTCCCATGCTGCCATTACCTCATCTAGAAATGATCAAGCCTGGTGTGAAGATACTGTTGAAGGGCACTACTCAGCTCAGGGACATTTTGTTCCCAAATAAATTGGATTTCAAAAGTTTGAGATGGTCTAGTTAACAGTTGGTTTCAGAGTAAGTACGTTTAATGAATCCAAATAAAATGTAGATGCGACAGGGAGAACATGATGGTTATATATATAATATATGTACCTGTACAATGACAAATTAAAGATCTCTATCTATATTCAACCCGGTATCACGGCAAGTCATGAACATGTGACGATGTACCATGCTGGGAGACGTGAAGACAGTTACACGGTATTGTTAACCCATGTTAACCAGTGGAGAAATAACCGGAAATACCAACCAAATGCTACTCCGACGTAATGATTTATTTTGTAATAGTCACACTCGATTACGCCGATTTTCTTGTTGCCCCAGCTGGTTGACACCTCTTTTAGCAGAAACAAAGGCTACAATCATGTATTAAATCGATGTTAATCCATGTGTGTGAATGTGGAATTAACGGACGTGACGTTCTGCGATTGAGTTGCCAGGCAACAGCTTCGGTTCATGTTAATTTACAAACTCTTCAACTACAACCGTAGTTATATTTAAAAACATGTTAGAAGGCCTCACGAAATACTTTAATGCAAATTAAAATGTAAATGTGAAGGAATGTGTGTATAACAAAATACATCGGTCATAATCGAAACCGGAAACAGACGTAGACAAGATCCTCAGCTCGATGATTGGATGGTTTAGCCGCAATGCATGCTGGGATTTGGTGTTTATGTGATGTGAAATCTGTAAACGTTTTTTAAAAATACAATAATACTTTATTCCAAGTGTGCTTGCTTTTCTCTTTGAAAGTCATCACATAACGGCATTGTAATACACGGTTCGGCTGCATTAAATATTACATATCTGCCACCAGGTGTCCCTTTCTATCAGCTGTGCACTTTTATAGTGTAAATACAGCCTATCCACCAATTGGATCAAATATAAAAGTCAGCCGAATTAGTGTTGATACTGCAAGGAGACGTATTGTGTGAAAAGAAATGTAAGATGTTGTTTAATTGCTTATATATTTATGATCCACGTCACATCTTCAGTTTTGGCGGCAGTTCTCCTGTTTGTCTAGAAGTCTTCTCAGTAGGGCTCTATAAATAGAGAATTACGGCAGATATGTAATATTTAATGCAGCCGAACCGTGTATTACAATGCCGTTATGTGATGACTTTCAAAGAGAAAAGCAAGCACACTCGGAATAACGTATTGTTGTATTTTTAAAAAACGTTTTCAGATTTAACATCACATAAACACTAAATCCCAGCATGCATTGCGGCTAAACCATCCAATCATCGAGCTGAGGATCTTGCCTACGTCTGTTTCCGGTTTCGTTTATGACCGATGTATTTTGTTATACACACATTCCTTCACATTTACATTTTAATTTGCATTAAAGTATTTCGTGAGGCCTTCCAACATGTTTTTAAATATAACTACGGTTGTAGTTGAAGAGTTTGTAAATTAACATGAACCGAAGCTGTTGCCTGGCAACTCAATCGCACAACGTCACGTCCGTTAATTCCACATTCACACACACGGATTAACATCGATTTAAAACATTAATGTAGCCTTTGTTTCTGCTAAAAGAGGTGTCGACCAGCTGGGGCAACAAGAACATCGGCGTAATCGAGTGTGACTATTACAAAATAAATCATTACGTCGGAATAGCATTTGGTTGGTATTTCCGGTTATTTCTCCACTGGTTAACATGGGTTAACAATACCGTGTAACTGTCACGTTTGAAATTGTGACATCTTCACGTCTCCCAGCATGGTACATCGTCACATGTTCATGTCTTGCCGTGATACCGGGTTGCTATATTAGCTCCCACCATGACATGACTAAGAGGTTATTTCTAAAAAAATGTCTAACACAGGGAGGATGTGTTTTGAAGAGACGGATGCATTTACAACATAATGGCTACGCAGTAAAGGTTACACTTGCTGTGACAGCTTTTCTATGAATATATTTCGATGAATGCTGTTGCTTGCTCACATATCATCATTTAAATAATTGAAACTTAGTTTTCTAAAAAGAACATGCAACAAACAGTGAGTTGAATACATTTGGTTAAGGTTACAAATAGAAAATGGAACAGTTCATTCTTAATTTGTAAGTGTACAGTTTACTTTATAAAACTATTTTCTATTTAACGTAAATGCAAGATGATATTTTAATGCGCCATATTTTTTGTAATGTTTGATTCCGGATTTGTCTGTGTTGGTATTTTTCTTGTCCTTTTCTATCTTTGGGTTTCCTGTTTTATTTTGTAAAGTGTTCACCCCCGTTTCCTGCCTGTTTGCTTTCTGTCGGTTTCCCTCTCTGATTACCCAATTGTGTTCACCTGGTACCTATGTGTTTTCTCCTCCCTCCTCACCTGTCTCGTGTTTATGTGATTAGTCCTGGGTGTATTTAAGTTCTGGGTTTTCTGTCTCTCTTTGTCGGGTTGTCTTGTGTGATAACTAAGTTCGTCGGTGAGTGTTCTGTTTGTCTTTGTCGTTATCCGTATCCGTATCATGGCCTTGAAATAAAAGGAGTTTTCAGTTATATCTGCATTTGGGTCCTACTTCCAACACAAACCGTAACATTACAACCCGACCTTAAATATGGGCCCAGCAGATCCTTTTGAGCAGGAGTTATTAGATTTTACTTTTTCTTTGGCTACCTGCTCTGATCAATGGATAGGAGCGGTCAGGGTTCAGCAGCAAGATGCTGCTCTGGCAGAAGCAGTCCACCTTACACTGAGGAATCAAAGTTTGGTGAAATTCTTACCTGCCAGGCTTTTGGATTACCTCACAATTTGTTTTCCCGATCCTGACAGACCCAGGTCTCCCAACTCCTGTTTTGACACCACACACATTGGTGTGGTCCGTCTGGCGTCAGCCCCTGCTTCTCACCCAGTGTTTGCTACTGTCCAGGAGCCATTCGCTGGTACTCGTCTGGCCTTTGGAGGTTCACGGAGCCTCCAAACGGCTCCTAAAGGAAGGGGTCGCAAGGCCAGGTTGGCAGCACAAGCCCTAAGGGCCAGGGTTCCAGAACCAGTTCAGCCCCCAGCAGCCATGGTTACGGACCCAGTTCTGGCCCCAGCAGCCATGGTTCCGTGCCCCAGTACCATCCCACATAGCCATGGTACCGTGCTCCAGTACCACCCCACACAGCCATGGATCCGTGTTCCGGTTCCCTGCCCAGCAGCCATGGTTCCGGCTCCAGTGCCGGTCCCAGCAGCCATGGTCCCTGCTCCGGAACCGGACTTTACAGCCATGTTTCCGGCTCCAGAACCGGACTTTACAGCGATGTCTCCGGCTCCAGAACCGGACCTTACAGCCATGTTTCCGGCTCCAGAACCGGACTTTACAGCCATGTTTCCGGCTTCAGAACCGGACCTTTCAGCCAGGATTCTGGCTTCAATTCCGGCCCCAGTCCCGGTCCCAGCAGCCTTGGTTCCAGACCCAGATCTTGTCCCAGCTGCCATAGTCCCTTCTCTGGTTCCCTCTCTAGTCTCTTCTCGAGTTCCCCCTCTAGTCCCTTCCCAAGTCCCTTCTCTAGTCCCTTCCCTAGTCCCTCCTCAGGTCACTTCTCCAGTTTCCTCTCGAGTTCCCTCTCCAGTCCCCTCTCCAGTTCCCTCTGGAGTCACCTCTCAAGTCCCTTCTCGAGTCACCTCTCGAGTTCCATCTCAAGTCCCTCCTCTAGTCAATTCCCTAGGCCCATCTCTAGTCCCTCCTCTAGTCACTTCTCAAGTCCCCTCTCGAGTCCCCTCTCCAGTTTCCTCTCGAGTTCCTTCTCAAGTCCCCTCTCGAGTCCCCTCTCCAGTTCCCTCTCGAGTCCCCTCTCGAGTCCCCTCTCCAGTTCCCTCCTCTAGTCCCTCCTCTAGTCCCTCCTTTAGTCCCTCCTCTAGTCCCTGCTCTAGTCCCGCCGTCTACTCTCCTGCCGGGGGGCCTGCCAGCTCCTTGTCCTGTCTCATTGGAGGTCCCGCCGACTACTCTCCTGCCGGGGGTCCTGCCAACCCTTTGTCCTGTGCCGTTTGAGGCCCAGCCGACTACTCTCCTGCCAGGGGTCCTGCCAACCCTTTGTCCTGTCTCGTTGGGGGTCCCGCCGTCTACTCTCCTGCCGGGGGTCCTGACAACCCTATGTCCTGTCCCGTTGGAGGTCCCTCAGACTACTCTTCTGCCGGGGGTCCTGCCAACTCCATGCCTTGTCCCGTTGGAGGTCCAGCAGACTACTCTTCTGCCGGGGGACCTCCCAGCCCTATGTCCTGTCCCGTTGGGGGTCCCGCCGACTGCGCTTTTGCTGGGGGTCCTGCCAATCCTGTGTCCTGTCCCGTTGGGGATCCCGCCGACTGCCCTCCTGCCGGGAGTCCTGCCAACTCCTGGTCCTCTTCCGTGGGGAGTCTTGCCGACACCTGTCCCACTGGATCCTGTCCGGTCGACACCGGCTCCTGCCCGGCCTCCGGAGCTGTCCGGTCTTCGCCCTCGAGCCCGGTCCCCTGAGAGCCGCGGTATTCGCCCTCGAGCCCGGCCCCCTGAGAGTCGCGGTCTTCGCCCTCGAGCCCGGTCCCCTGAGAGCAGCGGTATTCGCCCTCGAGCCCGGCCCCCTGAGTGCAGCGGTCCTCGCCCTCGGGCCCGGTCCCCTGACTGTTCCTGCCGTTGCCTTCGCCCTCGGGCCCGGCCCCCTGACTCTTCCTGCCGATGCCTTCGCCCCTCCATGGTCCCCAGCTTGGACTCTGTCTTGCCCCCGGCCCGCCCGCCCGAGTCCCCCTTTTTGGACTCCGCCTTACCCCCGGGCCGTCCGCCCGAGACCCCTTCCTGGTCCTCTGCCTTGCCCCCGGGCCGTCCGCCCGAATCCCCCTTTTTGGACTCTGCCTTACCCCCGGGCCGTCCGCCCTTCCTGGTCCTCTGCCGTGCCCCTGGGCGGTCAGTTCAGTCCCGTCCTCCTGACCCCCTCCTCCCACCCTGGTGGCTTAGTGATGCCCTTCGTAAGGCCATCGTGAGGGCATCTTGTTATCATCGGTTGATAACACGAAGATGACACGATTTGACAAGATGCCCTCACGAGTGCCTTACGAAGTTGCCGCTCACAAAGTTGCTACCGGAGCCTGAGAAACTCATACGATGGCTTAAGATGCCCTCACGAATGGCCCGATGTTGTTACGATCAGAGCCGAATTTGAACATTTCCTTTATCGTGTGTCCATCAGGTGTCAATTTCGGGACAGTTTGACGCGGGCTTAAGTGTTTACAAATCGACTGCAATATATTAAGATGAACTGCATTTAAAACATCCCAGTGTTGTTCTCTTTGCCGGCTCCTATTGCGATACCTGTTTTAAGATTGCATCTCTCAGAGATCTAAACAATGATATCTGTGTGACGTTGTTAAAACTACTGTCGACTGGCAATGGCAGCAGAGAGTGAAACAACAGAATGGGGCTTCACACACAAGCAAGTATTAGAGCTAGTTTGGTAGTTAGCTGACCAACCACTAGTGAGTAATAGAAAACAAATCACAAAGTATTGGTCCCCATAAAATGCTAGGGTTTTATTAGTCGGCCATACCAAACAGACTTTACTGAACTCTTTGCGATTTTTGCTTTGGGCCACATTAGTCAAGGTGTTTTACCAATGATTAGATAGTTGCTGAACCTCTTGCAAAACTGTCCATATTCTTTATGACAAAAACAAACAAATGTATTATTATGAGAGATTCATTTTAATGTGTTTTCCGAACTAAGTGAAGGGTTTGCATTTTCTAATTGTGGGCTCTTCATTTCTCAATGTTCTGCTCTGCTCAAAATGTATTATCTATCCCCAATGAAAAGATAAATATTGTTTCTCTTTTTCATAGTCAATAAATTAGTAGAGGCTGAACAAAACAAATCATGTTCACTTACGAACAGGTCTACAGCTGAAAAAATCCTCCTCATATTCTTCTTTGAAGTTCACAGTGACCCTCCATTATTTGGTATCTGTCATACAAGAGGAAGCACAGAAAGTCCTATCACACTAGTAGGATTACATTGTTTGTTGATGTTGTTAGGAAATCTTTATAAGAACATGGAGCTACTGGGCTTTTGCAATTTAAGAGACGGTGGCTCTTTAACACTAGGAGCGATACCACACTATCACAAAAAAAAGGCATTAAAACAAACTGGCAGACTGTCATTTGTTATTTATAGTTCTTATTGACAAGTTATTGAATTATGCATTTGTTTTACAAAGTCACAAGACTTATGGGAAATTGACAATTTCCCCAGAGAATATAGAGAAGGATCAATAACCTTTCAATGTCTTGTGTCTCCTGTCCTGCCAAAAAATATCAATTTATTTTTAAAGACCTAAAACAAAACTATACTAATACACTGTATAACTTGAAGTCCACTATATTGTATGTTTAAGAAGCGTGTTAAATCTCAATGACGACGCATGCAGGAGACTTACTTTTTTTTTTAAATACCCTGAGATTTACCCCATCCTTCTATTCAAATGCTTGGGGCCTGATCCAAAATTCTGATTAGAATATTGTAAATGTAATAAATAATGTGTCGATTTCACCAAATGAAGCTCAGGGCAAGTTCAATCAGGAAGATCGTCTTAATATCTGTCATTCACATATTTCCATCTTACTACGCTCACCCCTCCCAATCAGCTATCAGGAGCGTTCACTGCCAAGCTAAATATATCACTTACGTCTCTATTCCCACAAGCCAATCATATCGCATTGTCACTCCTTTAAAATGTGCTCTCTCCTCCTGACAGCTGCCATTGCAGGTGACTCGACGCAGCCGAGAACTCACGGAACTCAGTTGAGCACACACATACACTCACAGCCAGGCTGTTCGCCACACACTCACAGCCTGAGAAAAGATTAGGCTGAGTGAGTGTGTGCGCCGGCGAAACTCTGCGGAGTAGCGCGCCTGTGAAAATATAAGGCTGAGTGAGTGTGTGTTTGTGAGGAGCTCCACGGATTGGTCCATTTGGACCTGGACATGGTTACATCACCATAGGAAGAAACAAATGGAAAAAGAAAAATCTCAAACGAGGCGTTCTGGGGCAGTCCGGAAACGTCGCGAAGAGACGAAGCGGCTCCACTTGTTGCTGCATGCAATCTGCGATTTTTGGAGGCCTGCTCGTCGTGAAGAGACGGAGCGGCTCCACCTGTTGCTGCCTGCGATCTGCGATCTACGGAGGCCTGCTCCCACCTGTAGAATACGGCTGTACTGGAGAGGTTTTTCCCCCGGAGTCGTCGCGGAGAGACGAAGTGGATCCATGCTTCAGGCTTGGCCTGCTTCCACCGGGCGTGTGCTGCTGTGCGGTGGAGGATTTTACCACCGCTGGGGCCTGCTTTCCACCTGTCCTGGTTCTGCTGTTGCAGAGGCCTGCTTTCACCCCGGGGATACCACGGAGAGACCGGAGCGCTTCCACGCTGCTGTTTTCCAGGAACATTGCGGATACTGTGTGCTGGTCTGGGATTCAACATGTTGAATCGGCCAAAGAAAGTCGGCCAAAGAAATCACTCTGATTGGCTGTTGCCTCTTTTGAATGACGAATACACACTACCGCTGCCTGCTGGTAAGGACAGTTATTGCCACTCGTTGACTGCAGTCTTTGCGGTGTGTTCGTAGGCGGGCGGCGTAGGCGGGCAGCGTAGCCGATGCAGGCGACGTAGCGGACTTAAAAGTCGGGACGCCTTCGGTACGTGTTCTTTGGTCTTAGGTTGGTGTGTAGCGGCCTTTATGGCCACGAGGAAGAAGATGATTTTAATCTTCTAATAGCCTCAGACAAAGGACTTGTCTCTATTCTTGTTTTGCTCGATCTCAGTGCTGCATTTGATACTATCGACCATGACATCCTATTGCAAATATTAGAGCACTTAGTTGGCATAAAGGGAACTGCTTTAGGCTGGTTTAGGTCCTATCTATCTGAACGGTCTCAGTTTGTGTGTGTCATCGATGAATCTTCCATGCAAACCAAAGTGAGCCATGGAGTGCCACAGGGCTCAGTGCTTGGACCTATTTTGTTCACATTATATATGCTTCCGTTAGGCAATATTATAAGGAATCATTCTGTACATTTTCATTGTTATGCAGATGATAATCAACTATATTTATCAATCAAGCCTGATGAAACTAATCATCTAAATACAATTCAAGACTGCCTCAAGGACTTAAAAACGTGGATGACTTTACACTTTTTTTGTTAAACACGGCCAAAACTGAAGTTATTGTACTCGGCCCGAAGAATCTACGAAACAAATTATCTAAACATATACTAACTATGGATGGCATTAATTTGGCCTCCAGTGAGACTGTAAGGAATCTTGGTGTTATATTTTATCATATTTATCCTTTAACGCCCACATAAAATCAATTTCAAGGACCGCCTTCTTTCATCTACGTAACATTGCAAAAATCAGGCATATCTTGTAGAGATGGGCGAGTCCTGATTCATCCGGATCATTAACCCAGATCCTAGAAATGAGCTGGTCGTGCAGAATCAGAGGAGCCGTAAATTACGGCTCCTAACCGTAATAGCATAGCAGATCCAGAGATCCAAACTCGTCTTGTGCACGAGCATAGCTGCGGCCGGGAAGACATTTTACTTAGGGGGTGTGGCCAAAAGTGGGGAGAGATTAACAGTAACATGTTGCAGCCGCTCCCGCGGCTATATTATGCACGAGTCAACAGCAGACTCAGAGATTCGCAAATCCTGACTCACTGTGCAAAACACAGGAGACTCGTGCGGACTCAAAGCCGTAACCGTATACTGTAGCAGCAGATCCAGAGATCCAGCAGACTCGTCGTCATGCACGAGTCAACAGCAGACTGAGATTCGCAAAATGACCCTTTTTTCAACAAGTTTTATTAAAGTAAAAGACACAACTTTACACACATGTCACACATACAAACACCAGTATTGCAATGATTACGCAGTCCATGAGAAATCCATATGATTAGATCTACATACACACTGTTTTTATGACCCAAATATATATATTCATTTTAATTAATTTCTTATTTTTCATAGTTATTTTATCATGGGTGGAGATACTGGGTGAGGATATGCTTGATTTTTTTGTGTGCATTTAAAAAAATAAGTGTGTTGCATTATATGTATATAGTTATTTTAATATGTTCCTTTACTAAAGCAAATTTTGCACAATTGTGTTTTAATTTAATAATAATAATTGTATAATTAAGACATTTTATATATTCTAACTGTTTTGCAATTTTCTATCATTTGTCATTGTTTGTTTCTTTTTGTGTGCTATGTTCAAAATAAACGTTTTGCCAAGTAAGATCCTTATTGGAAATGGAGCTATTACACGTAGGAGACTTTTGCACAACATTTGTTTGTTATCACCCAAAATGTGTTCCGTGAAAGTAAAGCAAGTTCATAATTAGATAGACATCGTGAGGTATTTATTTTCGGTACAGTTTATGTTGAAACCGTTAGAGAGAGTGGCACACTTGTTAGTCTGTTCCATTCTTCTTCGTTTTCCGAAGCCATGGCTTGGAAGTATACTGGCTTCGTTTCTGAAGGCAGTGACTTGGAAGTACGCGACTACCAAGCCAGCATCCTCGCGATTGAGAAACGGCCCCTGAGTCCGTAAAAGGATCCGGATTTGCCATCTCTAATATCTTGCCTCAAAACGATGCAGAGAAACTAGTCCATGCATTTGTTACTTCTAGGCTGGATTATTGTAACTCTTTATTATCAGGGAGTACCAAGAAGTCAGTTAAGTCGCTTCAGCTGATTCAAAATGCTGCAGCACGTGTACTAACCAGAGTTAGAAAAAGGGACCACATTACTCCTGTTCTGGCTGCCTTACACTGGCTCCCTATAGAACACAGGATATAATTTAAAATTCTTCTCGCCAACAAAGCCCTTAATGGGCAGGCGCCGTCTTACCTTAAATAACTCTAACTCTACTATACCCTACTGTCCTACTAGGGCATTGCGTTCCAAGAATGCAGGGTTGTTGGTTGTTCCTAGAGTCTCTATAACAACATCACCTGTTTGATTTTAGATGTTGACCTCTGTTGCACTTCCTGTACGACTCAATAGTATTCAACTGTCTAATTCAGGTAAATACAGTACAGTACACTCTGTAATGGTGGTCAGTACTGTCAAAATAACCTAATATTTGTGGAAATAACAAATTATCATATCAAAGTTCACTAAACTTAGGTTTCATGCAAAATATTGGGTAAGATTTACCACTACAAAACTTTGCGTGACAGAGCCTATTCGTTTATAGTGCAGGCCTCGCCTCAGTGCAGAGGTTATACAAACAGCTTGCAGCCAAAATCATCATGACGACAGGTGCATGACAGTGTGGCTGATATCAGTTTAAACAGCAGTGTTGAACAGATGGAAGATAAGTTTTGAGCCTGCGACTCTTTGCAATGGCATTCTTTATAAATCCTGTTTACTCTTCCACATTGTAACTCATATCTGTTTGACCAGGCGCATATAAACCTAATATCTTCCTTTTGAATCATCTTCTATTTTAGCAACATTCATTACAGGGAAAAATACGTCACTTCTCAAAACGAGGACTGTGCAGGCAGCATATTGAGTTCAGTCAGACAACTCACGTGTTCCTTTAACATGTTTATTAGAAGCAGCATATAGTTGAGTTTGGCGACTAGGCTCGGGCATCATCACTCCATAGATATACATAGCACGATGAGTGATGATTAAATAACTAACCCCCGAGCCTACAGGTGGAAGCTGGGGTGGTGGTGGGGCAGGCAAGCAGCAGCAACATGAAACACAGCAGCACGAACATGAACGCAGCAATAGCAAGTGAACGCAGCAAGCAGCAGCGACGTAGCTGCAGCAATAGCAGCAGCAAGCAATGCATGGAGAGAGATCTGGCAGGTTAAATAGAGCGGCATATTAAGGAGACTCTGTTTGGTTGGTTGTAGAGCGGCAAGGGGGCGTTACGTATGAATGCAGCATAAGTGCTCGAGTTGACTGCCTGAACTAGCTCGCAGGCTTCGCCCCATTTCAGTCAGACAACTCACGTGTTCCTTTAACATGTTTATTAGAAGCAGCATATAGTTGAGTTTGGCGACTAGGCTCGGGCATCATCACTCCATAGATATACATAGCACGATGAGTGATGATTAAATAACTAACCCCCAAAACTGCGTGGAGATTAGATACTATCCCCCAAAACTGCGTAGCCCGAGCCTGACGCTGGTGATGTGAGACTGATAAGTAGAGGGCCTGGCGAGCTGCCATTTGGCCATTCCCCCTAAGCACAGCGGCTTTAAGGGGAATATACTACCAAGTGAGACTGCTATGTGTAGGCCTGAGGAATAGCCCAGAGCCGATTCTTCCCTGAGCACAGCGGCTTTGAGAGGAATATACTACCTATATATATGCTACCTAATGAAACTGCTATGTGAAGGCCCGGGAACAGCCCGAAAAGCCATCCCCCTTAAGCACCGCGGCTTTCAGGGGAATATACTACCTAGTGACTGCTATGTGAAGGCCCGGGAACAGCCCGAAAAGCCATCCCCATTAAGCACCGCGGCTTTGAGGGGAATATACTACCTAGCGAGACTGCTATGTGTAGGCCTGGAAGTGACCAGTGCCGACCCCCCCCCCCCAGCACCGCGGCTTTGAGGGGAATATACTACCTATCAAGACTGCCGTGTCTAGGTCTTTGAGGCAGCGACAATGAGCTTTCCTACCCAAGCATGCAGCGATGAGGGGAATATACTATAATGAAATAAATATAATCTAACCCAGCAACCACCTGGTATGCAATAACAGGATTCTACAGATATACATCTTTGAACGTTACTCATCATCGAGTAGTGCAAGAGCTCATGGTTGTTTGTGCTGAAAGGATCTCATTCATGTGAGGCATGATATAGCGCTGGTGGGCAGAAGATGACCGACGGCCCAGGACACTCAGGGTTGAGGTAGGCGGATATAGAGCTGCGGTTGTGGCTGTGCAGATTCTTAAACAGTGGGAATAGCGATCTGGGGGCAGGTCGCAGCTTAGGCAGAGATCACGCAGCTTGGAGGAGAACCCTCGTCGTTGGGTGCCGACGCATGTGTCAGAGGGCAATGATGCGAGAAGTTCAGCATGGAAGATAAAGGACAAAGAAAACAGTTAGTTTTAGCAATGATTATTCGGGGTTCCTTGACTCCCCAATCAGAAATGTCAGACATTGAATGTTTCAAAAAAGTGTGTATATTTGATCTCCAAAGTTAATTCAGTAAGGGAGAGATTATGCTGAGGATTAAAAGGTGAGAGCTCTGTGTATATTCGCCACCTGAGAAACCAATAGAAAGCTGTAACAACTGCATCTGACGTTTATCAATGTATAGTGAAACCACTTAGCCTGAATTTATACATTAACCTTTGCACGGGTGCGAAGTTAAGAGGCAGTCTTTATCATTGCGTGGAGGACGTGCCTTCTTAAGGCCCTTGAGGAGCAAATTAATGAACTCGAGCGTGGCTTAATACTTAGCACTTGAAGATTGCAGGATTCGAATGAAAATACAATTAATGCATGAACAACTATTATATCTATTGCATAAGTACACAGAGGAGGTTGGGACAGAAGAAGATAAAGTACCAAGCTGAATTGTATGCTTTGAATCATGCTCTTGGTTGGAGGCATAATATGGGAAATCCTTGAGGGCTTGACGTGTAGATCCAGAGTCGTTTGGTTGAACGAGGGCATGGCAAGCTGGTGGGGCAAACCACTGCATTGTGAAATCCCCCGAACCAGCAGAAGGCGCAGCATCTGTAAGTAACTAGAGAGGATCTGAGGACACCGCAAGGTCATTATAAAAGAATGAACATAACCTTCCACTCGTCGCAGAGGGGCTAAGGACCAAAGATCTGAGCAATAGCCATCTCTAAGATTGCATTCATGCTGAATAGTCCGCGTCTTTACACCAGACGCAAGTGTATTACATCGTTTCATTTGCAGAAGGTTGGGTTTGCGTTCACCCAGGCAACCTCAAACAGACTATGAACTGTAAACTAAAGTCATTGTACGGAGATGCTTTTTCAACAATTGGCGGGACATTAAGCGGATAAAATGCAGATGCCAGCAATTCCTACAGTAGCCTGCATCATGGAGCATTGGCAGGTTATTTTCATACTGCTGTTAATCTGGAGAGCACATCAACAGACTATTCGGCCGGCGCATAGGATTATAAATCAGACAACGTGCATTAAAAACATAATGAGACGTTATGCAGTGAGGAGGTTTCACCGATGACAGGTGGCTCTGATGAAATTGTACCACTGCCTTTTCTCTGTACACAGGGGACCAGTGAGGTAAGCAGTCACCAGAATGAATGCATGACCCTATAGGTTACTGTATGTTCACAGCATAGATAGCAAAACAAGCGATGACGCGCAAATAGTTGTTTCCCATGTTTTGATGCGGACTCAGTGTGAGAAAAAGTTTTTAGAGAGTACTTGTCCATAGACAAGTGAGTTTGGCAATTTACTTGTCCGAATACATTTTTCACTTGTCCAGAATGGACAAAAATTGGGGCCACTGGAATCTTCTTCTTCGTCATCGTATTTTACATTTTCCCACGGTTTTTACGACACCGCTCAACGTAAGTAAGCGGTAAGATTTTACTGCATTACACATAGGGTTGGGTATCATTTGGATTTTAACGATTCCGGTTCTGCTTTTCGATTCCGGTTATTTTCGGTTCTCGATTCCAGTTCTTTGAGAGGGTAAAAATAAGTCAAACTGGGAGAAAAATATATTTATGAAAACATTAAGTCAAATCTGTATTCCTATTTACAAATCACTTCATACTGTTTAATTTCTTACGGTTATTGAATACAATTCTGTAAAAATAATCTCTGCATTGTTTAGTTAGTTCTAAGTGGTGCAGTTTGAGAATGTACAATTGGCCCAGTCTCCTCTGATGTTACACTGCAACCTGCCTGTGAGACAGAGTCCAACCACACATCTCCAACACATAGGACATAACCTAATAATAATAATACATTATATTTATAGCCTACAGTATAGGCCTAGCGCTTTTCTACAACTCAAAGACGCTTGCACGCTTACACATGTCCTGCAATACACATGCTGCAGCTGCTCACTGTTTGTAAAAGTAAATAAATAGTATTTCCATTTCAATAATGTACTTTCTATACCCTGCTTCATAAACAATACTGACATCCCTGTGCTCCTCCGAGCCTGGGGGTCCGGGGATGTGAGGACAGCGCGAGGACACAGACAGGGAGGCTGCTTCACTTCATAAAGGAAATGGCGGTCAATATTAACAACACAGGAGTTAAAACGCTTAATAACCTTCATTACGTGTTAGAGAAAGAACATAAGAAAATTTGAGAAAGATAAGGCTGTCAAACAGGCAGCGGATGCGCTGTGTGTAGAAAGAGAGAGAGAGACGCTGAGCTGCACCGTGCAGCGATCAGCTGATACGGAGCATATGAGAGAGCTGCAGTCCGCGGGGCTCGGCCTCGCCTCCTGTCCTCACAACTCTTATTAATCCCGGTACCGGACAATTGTTATTTGTTCCTACTCGGAACCGAGTTTTGCTTCCCAACCCTGCCACTGTGCTACACTTCCCACCCCGCCTCGCCCCACCCCCGTCTAACTGTACAGAAAACGGCGAGATGCATTTCCTTAGGAATCTACAAGCAGAACCGAAACTAACACTTCTAAACGAACAATGGCGGACACGTACCATTTGCGAATGAGTTCTGCCTTTTGTAAACTGAATGTATCAATAATTTGTCAATAAATCAGGCCGAAAAACGTCACTTGTCCGCCGGACAAGTCAATTGAAAGATCTACTTGTCCGATATTGTAAATAACACGTCCCGGACGGTGGGACGTGTACTTTTTCGCACACTGGGACTACGTCACACCAGCAATGAACCTCTCCAGAGTTTACTAGCGAGCGACCCGAGACCACCTCTTTTAGGCGGAGCAGAGGTATCGGACAGCTTCCACACCAATCCAACGAACCGCATCAAGGGGTTAACGCTACAGGGACCGATTCAATAGTACTAACCAAGCAGGTGTGAACGTGACCTAAGACTATGGTGCCTTAAGGTCATCACGTCATTGGAGGCAGTCGCAATTTCTACAGGCTCGCACTACCTGTTAGCATCTGGCATCTGTTAGCATCTAACTCTCCTGCTTACAAACTTTTAGCCATCCCTGCTTATACAAGTAGTTTTAGTTGTCTGCGATCTGCCGAGGCCGGCTGTACTGAGGTGTTTTACCTCCGGAGACGGCGCGAAGAGACGGAGCGAAGAGACGGAGCGAAGAGACGGAGCGGCTCCACCTGTTGCTGCCTGCGATCTGCGATCTACGGAGGCCTGTTCCCACCTGTAGAATACGGCTGTACTGGAGAGGTTTTTACCTCGGAGTCGTCGCGGAGAGACGGAGTGGATCCACGCTTCGGGCTTGGCCTGCTTCCACTGGGCGTGTGCAGCTGTACGGAGGAGGATTTTACCACCGCTGGGGCCTGCTTTCTACCTGTCCTGGTTCTGCTGTTGCAGAGCCTGCTTTCACCCCGGCGATACCACGGAGGGACCGGAGCGCTTCCACGCTGCTGTTTTCGCCTGTCCTTTGCTGCTGTGCTGATTTGCTCCAGGAACATCACGGATACTGTCTGCTGGTCTGGGAAAATGGCCCATATCGGGATTCTGCTGTGCCTGTTAACTGTTTTGGACTATGAGAAGATCTCTAGTCATTCTGAGAAGTCTACTGGATTCAGGTCTGTTCTGCCACCCGCAGTGGGCATCCCCTGCAAAGGTTCGGATGTGTTGCTCAAACAATTACCGGTTACCTTGACACAGACAATCTGCTCGACGAAATATGTTTTGTTTTTTTTTGTTTGTTTTTTTCCTGCGATGATGGTTCTTCAGGACTGCTTCTTAAGCTCAAATCACACTCTCGCAGACTTTTCCGGTGTTTCTAAATGAGATGACAATGTATATGTGTCGTAGAGAATCCAGCATAATGCTTCTGGTGTCAAAGAAACGTG
Organism: Pseudochaenichthys georgianus; assembly: GCF_902827115.2. Lineage (NCBI taxonomy): Eukaryota > Metazoa > Chordata > Actinopteri > Perciformes > Channichthyidae > Pseudochaenichthys > Pseudochaenichthys georgianus. The sequence goes on from NC_047509.1 coordinate 8,174,704, forward strand.
GGCTACTATGGCAACCAAATGCACATTTGATTGTAAAACCTTAAAATATATATGCCACAGAAGGCATATGGGATGTCTGCTTTCCCTGCCATGTCATCTACAGAGCAAAGAAACGGGAACAAGTGTAGTAGTTAATACTCTTAACAGAATAATTGTGAGGAACGGCTCAATAAAGAAACGTTGCTAGAATAATTCCTCCTAGCACTAGGCTAGGGGCCTGTTGTGTTTTTAAACGTTTAAATAGCAGCACGTGTAATACTCCTGGCTCCTTCAGTGCAGGTTTCAACAGACATGGGTCCCTGGGAGCCAGCATAACTTGTTAAGAAACCTTGATTTAAGCCTGTGATAAGGTAATTTGACGAACATCTGTGATTAGGAAGAGCTTGGAAACGATTTGCAGCATGACGCCTCCTGAGGCACACCCAGTGAGGGGCAGATATTGCAGGTAGAGCTTAATTCCTGTGAGGAAAAACTCTTCTTTGGTAGGTGATTAAATGTACATGGCCGCTTGGCAGAGAATGATTCATAGTATTCATAGAAAATACACTGTAGGAGATTGAAGTCTAAAATGATGGTCAAAAGTGTATCGAGCTTCCCTTCATATTCATGTGATGGAAATTATTAATTTATTTCCGTTTTTAATTTCATTGATTTATAGTAGGCCTAGTATAAATACTTATATACAATCAACTTCTGTATAATTGCCTCAAATATGACTTACTGCAGGCCAAATATTTCCATAATAAAACATTGCTTATGCAGAATAGTATTAATTATATACCTGTCAGGAAGCAAGAACTCGTGGCTGGATCTGGGACTCAAATTCCCAGCCTCCCCGGGAGTGTGACGTCAGCGGCACAACGTGGTTGAACGCGGAAGTAGAAACATTTGTTTACATTGCAGGTAGAGGAAATCGAGTTTGTTCACGGGAATATATCGTGCAATTAAAGGCTTCAAGCGCTGATTTTACTTCGAGAAGGTAGGACAGGATGGCAGGTACTTTGGGAATGCAGGAGTCAGCTTGCTCCTGCCTTTTTTGGTGTTTAAATACCCACCGACCGAGAGACAGTGTGACTCTTAGCTGACACACAAGAGAAGGGTTGTTACCAGAGCTGGCGTAGAACTCGGGACTTCCTCTGGCCCAAAGGATATTACAAGTTACTCCAGATGAGGACGGAAGGGACACCTGAATGTGTGTCGTGCGGGAGCTGTGGCTCGTTCCAGCGGCGTCTGAACCATGCTCTGAGCTAGCCTGTGTTTCGGGAATGAGGCATTTCTTACGGCTTCTTGCGTATGATGATTCGGTTCCGGAGTCGGAGATTGCAATAGACATTTGCAAGGACAGCACCGGCAGGCAAGCAGCAGCAACATGAAACACAGCAGCACGAACATGAACGCAGCAATAGCAAGTGAACGCAGCAAGCAGCAGCGACGCAGCTGCAGCAATAGCAGCAGCAAGCAATGCATGGAGAGAGATCTGGCAGGTTAAATAGAGCGGCATATTAAGGAGACTCTGTTTGGTTGGTTGAAGAGCGGCAAGGGGGCGTTATGTATGAATGCAGCATAAGTGCTCGAGTTGACTGCCTGAACTAGCTCGCAGGCTTCGCCCCATTTCCTGCAATGTATTGCCATGTGGTTTTCTTTTAGTTTTAAACTTCAGCAACTGGGCTGAACAAGTATTTAAGTTAATCCACAGTTATTGTCAAAGAAAAAACTATTAATTATTGGTTAAAGTGCTTTTCCTGTTAAAGCCGATACTTTGCCAGATAACAACACAATACCTTTTGGGTTGCTAGGTTGCTGTGCAGGGACTTTTAAGATGGCTTTCATTTTATACAGGCATATGTTTGTCAATATTGGACACATGCTGATTATTGCATATCATTCTCCAAATATTATATCGATGGTTTAGAACTTTAGATCTATGATTGGTTTTCAAATGAAGGTATAATAAAACAGCTGTGTAAGGAACTTTTGGTACGACATAAAAACAAATATTAACTCACATCGAGCTATAATGACCTACAAATCTTTCACACGGTTTCTTTGGCACCAATTACAAAACAGTCCTTAGATAGAAACAAATAACATGAAATGTACACTTTATGCTCCATTTGACTTGTGTATCAGCTTAAGAAGAAAGGTAAAATGCTTTCGGTTATGCATGAGGGAACATTGTATTTCTTTACCTAAGTAAACCTATTGTTATTTAAAAGGATTTTTTTATGGACAGCCTGACCATAAAAGCAACAACAAGACAAAACAAAGACACATAAGGTCAAATGAAAAGGCAACAGCCAAGGCTGAACTCAATACTAATGTATTAAACAGAAAGGACTATAACGCTGAAAGCATGTATCAGGGTATAATATAAACAAAAGTCAAACCAATGAGAAATAGCTTTGATTAAAAAGTTTACTTATATTCATGTGCAGCTTGGTTTTGATTATCAAGGTGAAGCTGCCAACAAAAACAAAATAAATTCCTTTGGCTTGTCATCACCCCTTGGGAAAGATAAGGGTTGGATCAATCGAACACTAAATCACCTTATCGTTCCTAACAGCATGATACATGTTGAGAAATTGCAGGATATGGTCTGTTTAGAAATTGTACAGGACAGCAAAAAGAGAAAGCCAAAAAGAGAAGAGAGCAGTAAGGGGAAGTTACAAGGTGAGATTCAATCAATCAATCAATGTTTATTTATATAGTCCAATATCACAAATGTTACATTTGTCTCAGTGGACTTCACAGTTTGTACAGAATATCAGGAGGACAATACGACACCCTCTGTTCTTAGACCCTCACATCGTACGAGGAAAAACTTCCAGAGAAAACCCACAGTTTAAAGGGGAACATGGGAGAAACCTCAGGGAGAGCAACAGAGGAGTGATCCATCTCCCAGGATGGACAGACGTGCAATAGATGCCGTGTGTAAATTGAAAAGATAATACATTTACAACATAGGTAGTCCAAATGTTTGAAAATGCGTGTGTCTATAATAAGAAGATGAATCCACGAGGATATCCATCCAGGACTCATGATCCAGGACCACAACAGGATCACCCACGACTCAGAATCCCGGCGTAGAAAGACACCAAAAATAAATTTGGGGAAGCTGGGTTAATCGGAACATGAGAGTACACAGGTATAGACAGAGAGAAGGAAGAAGTAAGATGTCCCCCGACAAACTAAGCCTATATCAGCAAAACTAGGGGCTGAATCTAATCAGCCCTAACTATAAGCTTTATCAAAAAGGAAGGTCTTAAGCGCACTCTTAAAAACGGATGGGTCTCTGCCGCCCGAACACAAACTGGAAGCTGATTCCACAAATGTGGAGCTTGATAAGAAAAGGCTCTGGCTCCCATTGTACTTTATAAAGCAATAACATGGTACGCATGTTAATCATTCAGCCAACAGAGTAAACACATTTTCAATTACTCTTGCTGATTAAACTACTAATTGGTGTAATCTGAAGCATGTGTAGATAACAATGGATGTGCTTTGTTGGACGTTAGCAGCATGTGGATTTTTGTTTTAGCAATTACAAATCAATGTCAAGTGAGAAATAGACAGCTGTGTTGGTAAGGTTTTGGGGAGCACTAAGGCAATACTTTGTCATAAAAAACATTCAGTCATATAGCTTCACGGTGTGAGGGGTTATTGTATCGTATGGTATTGTCTCTGCCATGACTTGCAAGAGTAGTATTTGTAGTTATACCCTTAACCTTAAAGAAGGGAGACACATTCAGCACTGAGTGTGACTGAAAACGGTGTTCCCCGTGTCACAGAGTGGTTGGATTCAGTCTTGAAGAGTGTCAGGCCAGAAAATGGAGAAACACGAGACTGTGGTAGTGACTAGATTTAAAAATCAGTGTGTTTTCGGTCAGCATTGTAGTATGTGTACAATGCAGGAATTTGATGAAATCTAGAGACCAACTATTAAAGCAGAGCTTGAAATCCAGACTATCCACTGATAGACAGAAATGCACTCATGTTCGTAACTAGGTAACACAAACAATAAGACAGGCCAAAGCAAATTTCTTCATCAATATAATTGAAGGTGCGAAAGGTAATGGTAAAAAAGTTTGGGAAATCTTAAATAAACTATTAGGTAAACATACCAAACAGGAAAATAATGTTCTAGAATTAAAAATCAATGATGCCCTGATAAAAGACCCTGCAGTGTTTGCCAACTCTCTCAATGAGTATTTCATAAATACATTACATTACAAAGCTCTTCCCGCTATCTGAGGTCTCACCTAGCCCGACTGTGGATACACACCCTGTTTTTGACCTGCAGGAAATCACAGAAGTTGAGGTAAAAAATATAATCTTAGGGTTATGAGGTTCTAAGGCTAGGGATGCAGATGATTTAGACACCAACTTTATAAAAACACATATCGACGGTCTAATAAAACCAATTAGTATGCTACAGTAGTAAATCAATCTATCAGCACGAGGGAAGTTCCATCACCATAACCGATTTTTAAATCTGGGGATAAAGCAATGATGTCCAATTATAGACCAATCAGCATCCTCTCCTGTGTCTCTAAAATAACTGAGAAATGGATGTCAAAACTAATCACCAAACATCTAGACAAAGTTTTCGCTCCACTCCACCCAGTTGGTTTTTGTGCTCACAGCTAACTGTGTCTTTGTGGAAAAGGTTAAATGTATGTTGGACACGAGCCCCATACTTGACAACCTTGAGACCTCAGAAATCGGGAGCATTTCCAAAACCACTGCGGGGGGGGTGCTAGTGGATCGCCGGAGCTGTATTAGTTTAACATTAACATGCTTATTGTAGTTGTAAGTGCACTGCCTGTAGCGCCATCCTTGATGGAGCATATGTGTGGGCGAGACCTGTATTGTACAGGAAAGGAGTGAGCAGGTCGAGTTGTCGATTCTTGTTCTGTTTTCTGTGACTCCTCTCCCTCTCAGACTTTCAGTTGCGCGCTACTAAAGAGACGCGCTACCATGGAAACCAAACAATGGTGTAGCTCAGGGGTGCCCAACCAGTCGATCGCGATCGACCGGTCGATCGCGGGGAGATTCCCAGTCGATCGTGAGATGTGTCTAAAAATAGAACAACAATATTCTGTTTTATCGTTAATGTCCGATAACATAATCTTCCTGTGCCAGAATAATGCACTTGAACGCATCAAAGCTTTGTGATTGGCCGGCGTGACCCCATGTGTCGGGGCGTGGCTGGTGGGCAGTGGGCAATATTTTGCTGACGTTGTCCGTGTCAACAGGAGTGACAGTCCGCACTCCGCACACACACAAGACCGCAATTATGGCAGAAGCAAAAGAGCCCAACATATATCATTTTCACTCCGAGTGGGAGGATGATTATTTTTTTATCTATTCCAATTCAAAGTCCATCTGTCTCATCTGCAATGCGAGCGTGGCTTTATCGAAGAAGGGTAATTTAGGAGCGGCATTTCAAAACAGTGCACAAACGCTACGAGACGGAATTCCCTCCTAATTCTGCCCTACGCTCCCAAAAGGGGAGGGGCTTGAAAGGACAGCTAAATGCACAGCAGTCCATTTTCACCAGGCCCAACAACAAGAGCAAGCCTGCTACCATAGCATTTTATCGTGTCAGTCACGTTCTTGCGAAACACATGAAGTCTTTCAAAGACGGCGAAGTTGTGAAAGAAGCATTCCTGGAGGCTGCCGACGTGCTTTTGGGGGACAGTAAAAATAACAGAAGCATTTCAACAGGTTTTTGATATAATAAAAACTCAAGTTAGATACCGTTATTAATCAGCTGTACATTTTAGTTTGTTTGAACTTAGTCATTATAATTATTGTACAAAATGGTATAAGAATGCAAACTTAAATTGATTATAGTCTATTATCAATTCAGGTTAAGAAACTATTGCTTGCATCCTATTTTAAAAAGGCATTTATTTTTATAATCTACTAAAATGCAACAAAAAAGGGTTTGATTCTATTAATTTTGTCTTATTTATTGCACTTTGGCAGCAGATTCCTGTGTAGCTTCAGATCTGAGTTGTCTTATTAGTAAGCCTAATTTATACTTTTGTAGCAAAACAATTTTTATATAATGGCAAAGAAAGGGTTCAGAGTATTTTCTTTTGTACCTGAGTCATATGTGGCAGCACTGTTCAATGTTTCTTGAACACATTACCCCAGTGGCGGCTGGTGGAAAATATTTTTGGTGGGGCTATTGATAGAGTGAGTAAAAAAATTTTTTTTGGGACAAATGACCCCCTAAATTAGGACTTCTGGTGATGTAATGGCGCGTTTCCAGTGCAGCGTGGAGCTCGCTTTAATGCTGCGTTCAGACCGGACGCGATGCGAATATTCGCTTGCTCTAAACGCTCCGATCGCATCGCTCTAGTCGCTGAGTTTCACCGCAGCTGTCAGCTGTGTTTACTCGCATCATTCAAACAAGACGCGCTGGCTCGGGAGCTACAACAACATGAACATATTTTACCGTGATTAAATTGTAATACACGTTTCTAAATGATGCCGACGTAACAACATACTGATACCGGTTAGTAAAAACCATGAATTAATGCTTTGACAAGTCTGCAGACAGACGGCAGGCGAAACACCTTTTAGAATGCTTGTTCCCTGAATGGAGCTTGGCTAAGCTAACGTTATTTATTACATGGCTTAGTTGAATACTCGATTCTGATTGGTCAATTCAGAACACGTGACACGTTGTTAATACCGAACAGACAGACCGCTGTCAAGGACTTATTGACCGTTGTTAAGGACGCTCACATCTTCAGAAAGAAGTCCGGTCGATTTAACTGTATACAGTTGGGCCGAAAAGCAAACTGCATGCAGTTTGCTTTTCGAACTGGGACAAGAAAAACAGCGGAGAAGTAACGGGGCAGAAACCCTCCTTTTTACGCAGCGGTCCAGACATAGACATCAAAGGGCGACACATATTCACTTGCCAGTTACTTTGTCATTAGGGCAGGGATATCTAGATACTTTCCAAGGTTTGACATCATGAATTGTGCTACTTTTAAAGCAAGGAGCGATGTTTTCAAATCTGTAATCAAAAAGCTCCTCAAAAACGCAAGCAGGTCCTACCGTTGGCTTTTCAAACTGACAAGAGACAGTTTTCCGCTGTCGTGTGATAGCAACATGGAGGATTTTAACATTAATTTTAATATATTTGGAGAGCACAGTAATTTGGAGTAATAGTTAGTGGCTGATGAGTCCCCAGTGAAGAAAAGAAAAAGACAAGAGGGACAAGAAAACAGCGGAGAAGTAACGGGCAGAAACCCTCCTTTTTACGCAGCGGTCCAGACATATACATCAAATGGCAAAACATACAGTGTGCAGTTACTTTGGCATCAGGGCAGGGATATCGAGATACTTTCCAAGGTTTGACATAATGAATTGTGCTACTTTTAAAGCAAGCAGCGATGTTTTCAAATCTGTAATCAGAAAGCTCCTCAAAAACGCTATCGAAGCAGTTCCTGCCGTTGCTACGTTAGTTCAAACAGTAACATCGGACTATTTTTCTTCGCGGATGCATGTCAATTTAAATCAATACATACAACTATTTTTTAAATCAATAAAATCATTTTCTAAATCCATAAAAGCATTTCAATTAATATTGGGAGTCATAACGTTACTTTGTTGAGAATGTGGCCATGTAATAAGCGGGATAATGTGCAGCGACTTGGTCATTATGGGGAAAAGAACACCGACAGGCTGATCAGGAGCCCGACGCGAAGCGGAGGGATCTAGATCGGCATATCCCTTACATATGCTCCGACCGTCCACACTCACAGCAACGGCCTATACAGACATAAATAAACCAGCGACTGTATTCTCCATGACACAGACAGTCTGTGGTTTGTACTTGTTTAACTTTTGTCTAGTTTCTGAACAGATCGTATCTGTCCCCGGCTGTTTGAAGAGCAAGCATGTGAAACAAAAGATAGCATTTACCTGTTTGCATCCAGCTAGCCATGTGAGAAGCCTTGTTGATACGTTGTATTTTTCACGAGCTTGCTGTGATATATACAAATCGGGTTGGTCCGGTCCAAGGTCTTTAAGTATCAATTTATCTCCCAAACTTCTCCTTTCAAAAGGATTGGAGAGTAGCTCTTGGGCGGACCGAGGCTCCGGCGACTCCACCTGCACACCATTCTCATCCAAATACTGCGTCACCTTGGTTACTCACAAGTCTAAAAAACAAATCACGTCAACGCACGTAAGCAACATGGGCGCCAACCTGAGCGCCCACGTGACCAAAATATTTGACGGCGCTGATTGGCTGAAATTATGTTTCGGCGGCACAGTTTACTATTGAGACTTTTGCAACCTGCTGGTTGCTGCTGTTTCGCTCGGGGGCTCTGCCCCGTAATGATAAACTAATGCCAGGGCAAGGCCAGGCAGGAAACAGGTGACTTATCAGTAACTTTAGACATCGTAACACCATTTTAAACGAGATTGTATTGTAGATTATACATTTTTGTGATACTAATTGTATGATATTTACCTTGTTCATTAAAAATTAAAATATAAAATATATATTTTTTTTAAATATATTTTTTTTAAATATATTTTTTTTTATTTAATATATTTTTTTATTTTTTATTTTGTATCTGGCAAGAGGTGGGGCGGCGCCCCTAGCGCCCCTATGGGCCGGCCGCCACTGCATTACCCACTGTAGTATGTGACGTGTGAATACACTCCAACTCTGTATCAACAACACTGTTGTGTAACTTCAGTTAAATATTAAGATAAAGGATCTGCAGTATTTTATGAGGTATTAATCGTACAAAGGTCAGTTCTATACAAGTAGAAGTGTGTATTTACCGTCAGTAATGGCTACGCCTCTCTATTTGGACTGGTAGATCTCGGCAGACTGGCAACTTTAAAAGTAGCTCTCGGTTCAAAAAAGGTTGGGCACCCCCAGGGCCGGACTGGGACAATAAGTCAGGCCGGGAATTATACACCCAGCCAGGCCACTACCAGTTTTTTGTGCCATTTTGCTGGATTTATTTGTCAATTTTTACAGCGTTGCTGCCCATAGTGATAGCGCTCTAAATCTACTACCCCAAAATAAACATATGGACATGGGTTACTATTTAAAAAAATAATAATAATAATTGCAAATCTATTTAGGAACCTATGTGCACATATTTTAAGCGGGGGTGGACCTCAAATCCTATAGGGGGGTCTGGGGGCATGCTCCCCCGCTAAGATTTGTTTTTTAATGTTGGACTTAAATGCATCAATCTGGTGCATTTTGAGGGGGAAATAAAGAGACTACACCCATATGAAACATAACTGTATACATTTAAATAATCATAAAATCATAATGACATGGCCATAACCAATAACATCCCATATCCAATATGAAAAAACATTGAAACTTGTTTATTTATTTGTTTTTGTTTCATTTATAGTTGTGAGTGTGTATGTGCTCCTGAATCAGCCTCTCCTGTCTCCCTCCTCTCCCCCTGCTCCACTTTGAGGCAGCAGCAAAGACTAGTTTTAGCTCTCAACAAGTTTTAATAGTTTATCTTACCTTTTTTCACCTAGTTAACGTTTTTTTTATTTATTATTCATGCATATTTTACTAATCACTCCCCCCTCAAATGGAAATATGTGTTTACATAAATGGTGACCAAACCGTTTGAGACCCACAGAGTAAACACTAAACTAAACACTCGGAGAGTCCTTTACCTCACCTGAGCTGTAGTTATCAGTCTCTCAGTCTGACAGCAGAGGACTCTCTCCTCCACCTTGTTGTTGAAACAGCTCCTTATATCCGTTAGCGCAGCTAGCTAGCACCAGATGCTAACAACAACAACAATACACGTAACCGGTGCGCGCGGTTTATCTCACTCGCTCGCGCCACACATAACACACACCCTCCCGAGCTTGAATGACACACAGAGACCAATCGAGTATGATCTGTATTAAAGTGGCCATGTCGGCAGGCCACATCATGGAGACAGCCAGTCACCCTCTGTGAGGCAGAGTCAGACCCACATTTGCGCAGCGTTGCGTTCACAATACATACGTATAAAAAAAAAAATCCTCAGGCCAGCAGGCCACTTAACAGGCCAGGCCATCGGGAAACCTCCCGGTCCTCCCGATGGCCAGTCCGGGCCTGGGCACCCCTAGTGTAGCTGTATTAAAGTCCGAGTGGAAACAGTCCTGAGTAAATCTGATTTTGTCAGAAATCGGGAGAAATGCGGGAGAAATATGACCCAGAGAGGAAACCGGGAGAGGGCAATGAAATCGGGAGTCTCCCGCGAAAATCGGGAGGGTTGGCAAGTATGACGAGCCCATATGTAGGTGCTGTCTTCCTTGATCTCAGGAAGGCATTTGACACTGTTGACCACCAAATGCTCCTTCCAAAGCTTACTCATTTCAATTTTTCGGCAGTTTCTATACATTGCTTTAAGTTGTACTTATCGAACAGAAAACAGTGTGTTTTGGTCAACGGAGCCAAATCCCCCTACCTTGTGAACCCTGTTGGGGTTCCATTCTTGGACCATTACTGTTTTCTCTGTACATTAATGACTTCCCTAATGTTGAATGTACAAATGTATTCCGATTTCATTTCATTTCAAACCTTTATTTATACAGATAAATCCCATTGAGATCATTGATCTCTTTTTCAAGGGAGACCTGCTCAAGTAGTTCCACATGAAACATAAAAACATAAATAGAACAACAAAAGGACATCATACAGCATCATTTACATAATTATCCACATAAACAGGTACCAATAGCTTCCGATTGACTAGCATCCAACCGAGCTTTAAAAACATTTAGTGGCACCAGATTGTTCAGTTTCCATTTAATTTGCAGACTATTCCAAGACAGAGGAGCTGCTCATCTAAAAGCTGTCTTCCCTAAGACAGTCCTAGCAGTTGGCACATTTAATAAAACCACAGCATTCGATCTCAGGCAGTAGCCACCTACAATTATCCGTGAGATCAGGGAGCAGATATAAGATGGAAGTTTCCCTAACATGGCTTTGTATATAAAAATGTACCAGTGACTGAGCCTCCGTACAGTTAGTGAAAGCAAACCAGCCCTTGCATACAGAGTACAGTGATGGGTTAATGCTTTACAGTTTGTCACAAATCTCAGTGCACTGTGATACGCAGCATCTAACTTGACCAGGCACTGGGCAGGTGCATTCATACAGACCAGATCCCCATAGTCCAGCACAGGTAAAAAGGTCACAGTGACTAGCCTTTTCCTGGCCTCAAGCGAGAAACAGGACTTGTTCCTGTAGAAGAAACCTAGCCTAACCCTCAGCTTTTTAAGCAGGTTATTGACATGAAGTTTAAAAGTGAGAAAATCATCAAGCCAGATACCAAGGTATTTGTAACAGGTAACCACTTCAAGTTTTATTCCTTGCGTAGTTACAATATCTAAAACAGGCTCTGGTGTCTTTTTAGCTTTAGAGAAGAGCATTACCTTGTTTTTCTCAACATTTAAAAGAAGCTTTAGTTCAGAGAGCTGAGTCTGAATAATGTTAAAAACAGCCTGTAATTTAACACCTCCTTAATGGAGGGACCTGCACAGAACATCATGGTATCGTCCGCATAAAAATGTAAAGTAGCTTCATCCACATTTTCACCTAAACTGTTGATGTAGATGGAGAATACAAGTGGACCTAAAACAGAACCTTGAGGAACACCATTAGCAATGTTTAACCACTCAGAAGACAGCCCATCAAAGTGAACATATTGGGACCTTTCAGAGAGGTAGTTTACAAACCACCCCACTGCATGGCTGGACATGCCTATACTGGCTAGCCTCTGCTTCACAATGCAATGATCGACTGTGTCAAACGCTTTGGAAAGGTCAATAAATAGAGCTGCACAACTCTGCTTATTATCTAAAATACTCGCCACATCATTCACCACTTTCATTGTGGCAGTGATAGTGCTGTGTTGCTTTCTGAAGCCTGACTGATGTTTATACAGGATGTCATTTGTACATAAAAACACCTTTACCTGTTCACTCACTAAGCGTTCGATTGGAGATTGGCCGATAGTTATTTAATAAGGTGGCCTCCCCTCCTTTTAGCAAAGGCAGGACATACGCTGACTTCCACAATTTTGGAATTGTGTTAGTGCTGAGGGAGAGGTTAAAAAGAGTAGTAAGAGGTGGAGCAATAAAATCTGTAGCTATCTTTAAAAAGAAAGGTTCTACGTTGTCCGGGCCAGCCGGTTTCTTAGGATCTAGCTTGTTTAAAGCTTCACGAACAACATCAACAGTAAAAGGGGTAAAACTAAGGCTGCGGCCACACGAGGACGAATTTGGTCGTTTGCGTTACTGTTTAGTGTCATATAGACCGTTCGGCCACACGAGGACGACCGAATACGGCACTAAACGACTGAGGAAACGATAACGGGTCCCAAGGTGGATAGAAAGGCATACGCAACTCTCTGGGGGGTCAAACGGCTCCGTGTGTACGCCCTATCCGAACATTTTCAGATCACTGATAGTGATTGCGCAATAGCCCCGCCTCTCCCCACCTCTTCTGCTCACCTCCGCTTACCCCGCGCCATTGCTGACGTGTTTCGCCACCAACAACAACAACAATGGCGGATCGCAGAGTTGCTATCGTGCTCCGGACGCTATTGACCATGCTACAGTTGTTTGGACGGAAGCTTGTTTGCGATTGCGTTTGCGTTAATCCTATGCGTTTAGCCGTTTTCGTCCTCATGTGGCCGCAGCCTAAAAGGGTTTTCCAACACACGTTTTTCAGAGTCACATACTGTAGTGTTCACAGAAGCAGAGTTAGTGACAGAATCAAACAGAGAACCACAGGACACAAAATGCTCATTAAAGCAATTGAGCATAGTAGCCCTGTCCGATATAGTGCCAGATGCTGTGGTAATGCACAGAGGTAGCTCATTACGGATATCACCGGTGGATAACGATTTAATAGCTTTCCAAAATGTTATACATACAAGATACAAAGGTTTTTAAAATCCTCTGACACTGAAGTTAACCAGTCCCAGTTAAAATCTCCAAGTAGCACTATTTCCTTGTAGTCTAGCTGCGATAAAAGATTTGCTAGCGAAGCCAAGGAGTCCTTGCCAGCTGAGGGGGGTCTGTAACAGCCCACCACCATGACCTGTTGACCCTTTGCCACTTCTATATTTAAGGCTACACATTTGAATTGCTTACTGATAGATTTGGAAACTAATGTGGTTACACTGAAACCGATGATGCGGTCTAAGAGTGAAACAAACTCATGAATATTTGTCTAGATCCGCAGCTGTATGTATATAAATGTCTTGTTCTTATATGTTGTATGTGACGGGACTACGGATGGAAATTAGCTTATTTTTGTTTTAAAGTGTTCATCAATGTGCACTGTCCCGGTTCAAATAAACGATTAAACAATAGTAAGGACAACAAAAATATGACCAGAACCATTCTACAAGATTGCATTTAAATGATAACATAATCATGCCAAAGAAACCTTAGGCTAAGATGACTCAAAGAATATTGCATTTTTGTTACCATTAAGAGCTCTTCACTATAGCATTGACTTTACAAATCTTGTTCACAGCCTTCAGTTTGACATTTTCATTTAAGTACTGCCTCATCTGCCTAACTGTCACTAGATGTATTTTACTTTTCAGAAGCCAACCAGCACTTAGACTGTGAATCATTATCCAAGCTGCAGTTACCTCCTTACAGCCGAGCCTTATGATATTATTAAGTTATATATCGATCTAAATACTTCCTGTTAAGTAAGAAAACATTTCTTCAGAAAGAAAATACTAAATGCATACAATTCTCACTTTACCGATTGATCCAAAGGACAACCCCTTATTTGAATTAAATAGTATTATTATTTGTTCCTATTGTAATTGTATTCCTACAAAAAGAAGCCATTTCTATGAATGAATGTGAAAAGGAATGGAATAAAACGGCATGCTATGAGGCTTGAAGTCTGTGTGTGTGTGTGTGTGTGTGTGTGTGTGTGTGTGTGTGTGTGTGTGTGTGTGTGTGTGTGTGTGTGTGTGTGTGTGTGTGTGTGTGTGTGTGTGTGTGTGTGTGTGTGTGTGCGCATGCGTGTGTGTGTGTGTGTGTGTGTGTGTGTGTGTGTGTGTGTGTGTGTGTGTGTGTGTGTGTGTGTGTGTGTGTGTGTGTGTGTGTGTGTGTGTGTGTGTGTGTGTGTGTGTGTGTGTGTGTGTGCGTGCATGCATGCAAAGCAGATGTCCTCAATGTCTACATTCAGAATCGTGTCAAGAGGGAGTAATATATATATTGCAGAGATGAGGAGCGGAGAGCGCTTCACTCCATCTCACACTCAGACAAAATTACTTGCCATTGTTTGGAAAATGGAGTCTGGCTTTAAAATAGTGTCTGGTTCTCTTTGGCAAGCCCCTTTTATGTTTGAATATGAAGTCGAGATGTTTTTGGCTGCACTGAACTGTTTATCTGAAGTGGCTTTTATATTCATACACCTTCAGGTTGAACCGTCTTAAAATAGCAATCAAAGCAACACTTGAGATGGGGCTATTCACAACTCCATTAAGTCCTGAATACATTGAGTCTCCACATCTGTAGGTAACAGTACTTCAATATGTTGAAAGGGCTAAACAGGTCAGGAGCAGACAAAGAATACAGAAAAACATTGAGCGTCATGGTAACTTCAACCAATTTCACTCGCCCAGCACTTGGAAGTGACACTGACGAGGGTATGGATTTAAAATGAAAGTTTCAATACACACCACTGATCCAATGTATACACACTAAAAGTGATTAATGTTGTCATGGGCCGAGAAATATTGGTTTGGACAAGAGACGAGATGTCCTACAACATGGACCTTTAGCAATAATCTTTGTAAACATTTGTAAAGATCAAATCAGGTTTTCGAATAGTGCATTTTTACAGGCCAGTTATCAGGGTAAACACAGCTGTTCCTAATACAAATTAATAATTGGTAGGTTTAATAACCAAGCATTCACAATTACTTGTATTGGCAGTTGTTTGCTTTACAATATCTGAGTCAAACTTATCTTTAAATCATTTTATTGGTGGCAGCTGTGTTTACCGTGCTGTGACTCATGTTTGAAAATTGAGGGAAATAAAAGAACGATTTATCCCCTGTAGCTGGACATGTTCCATTAGGGCACGGACGTATTGTAGACAACATACATACATTTTTCTTCTGTAGCTTGGGGAACTTCCCCCACGATAAAACATGTTAAGTCCAGAAAAAAACAAAGTTGTTCATCCTATACTGGTGATTCAAACTGGAATGATTTAATTTGGATCCAAGCTGATGAAACGATCCAACTCATCATGTCACATTGTCCATGGGGAAAACGATTAACACATACAGTATAGCTAAGAAACCTCCTTTGCTTCTGCTGTATTTATATCCCTGAATATGTTATTTAATCCCTCATTATATCATGTAATAGTTCTGAAATGTCACTATGCTGGTTAGCAAAGTAAGGTCTCAAGAAAATAAAGGTAAATCTGAAGTTGAGAATCACGGCTTTAAACAGCCAAATGACAGATAAAAAACAGAGGTCTGCCTTTGATGGTGGGGCAAATGTATTCAGTAATGATAGAAAATATATCATTACCTAAGAAGTGCCATTATTACCATGGGAGCCTGCAGACCTCCACTCTCAGGACACCTCCACTGTCAGTATAGGAAGTGACGATTCTGACGCGTTTTTTCCCCGCCCACCGAAGGACTCGTTTGATGGAAGTTTTCAAATCACAATGGAGACTCGTCATCACGGAGGTGATGAGTCCGACCACCGTGCACTTTGGGTCGGCCTTGGTCAAGCCCTTTTGACCCCCTCAGCCTGGTTCTCGTAAAAGTTTTTCGCTCAAATGACACCATGGAGGAATGTAACGAGAGTTGACAGGGGACTCTGCCCTCCTCACGAGTGCCTATTTTCGGACACTTTTTTCACTTTTCCCCAGTTGTATTATTTGTTTGGCTATTTCACCCGGTTTCTACCGTGGACATTGCCCAGTCTCGGGTGTCCCCCCACGGCCTGTGCCCCCCCCCCCACACACACATCCATATATTAACGGATTTTGACAAATTTTGTTGCATTTTTCTCCTCTCCTCTCACTGATCGAATGGCAAACGCGACCCACTGTCGGAGGGCCTCCGCGCCGGCCGATATGAAGCGTGACCAAGACGCACCGTCCAGGGGTCCCACGGGTCCCGCAGCGGGGTGGAGGTTCCCAGCTGGAACCTCCCCACCTCCGCCGCGGTGCACCCGGCAAACACGGTTGTTTCTCGAACCTTCCACTGTTGTCTAGCGGGTGTAACTAAAATACAAGATGTCATATTTATATATATAAATAAATATATATATCTATATAGATATATATATATAGATAATAAATGTCAGTGCTATTTTATGTTGTATTAGCGTGCATTTCCTGTTCGGAAAGTGGTGCTGTACTGAGAGTAAACAATACAAGGTGTCCCTATTTTTATATATATCTATATCTATACGTTATGTATATAATAAGTGTCAGTACGATTTTATTTTGTATTTGCGTGCATTTCCTGTTCGGAAAGTGGCACTGTACCCACTGTACTGATAGTGGTGATTTTATTTTGGAATTCTTAGCGTGCACTTCCTGTACTGACAGTGGAAGTGTCCTGAGGGTGGAGGTCTGCACCGGAACTGTCCTGAGAGTGGAGATCTGCAGGCAGACCCCTCTCATTATTACAGCGGAACAGTCTTGGCTCCCATGACAACCCGTTTAATTTTCTGAAATGTCACATACGAGCACTATATATCGATCTAAATACTTCCTGTTAAGAAAGAAAACATTTCTTCAGAGAGAAAAAATACTAAATGAATAAAATGCTCACTTTACCGATTGATCCAAAGGACAACCCCTTATTTGAATTAAATGTTATTATTATTTGTTCCTATTGTAATTGTATTCCTACAAAAAGAAGCCGTTTCTATGAATGAATGTGAAAAGGAATGCTATGAGGCTTGAAGTCTGTGTGTGCGTGAGTGTGTGTGTGTGTGTGTGTGTGTGTGTGTGTGTGTGTGTGTGTGTGTGTGTGTGTGTGTGTGTGTGTGTGTGTGTGTGTGTGTGTGTGTGTGTGTGTGTGTGTGTGTGTGTGTGTGTGTGTGTGTGTGTGTGTGTGTGTGTGTGTGTGTGTGTTAAGCATATGACCCAGAACCGTTTCATAAGCTTGTAATATTGCAGAAATGGATAGCCTGTCTCCATTTGTTGCTTTTTCAATGTCCCCGAGTGCAGACAAAATTACTTGCCATTGGTTCGAAATGGAGTGTGTGTGGGTGTGTGTTGCAGGTTAAAATTAAAGGACAAGACATCTGTCCCTATAAATAAAACATTTAATACGTTTAAAGTAAAAGGTACATGATATATAATATGATAAAATAACTGTCAAAATAAATACTGTTTAACCTTTAATGCAATATATGTTTTACTACAAACTTCCAGGAAAGAGTAATTATAAATATGAAAATTGAATTGCCTCGTGTTTGGCAGGCGAGATCCACCAAAAATCAGAATATTCGCATCGCGTCCGGTCTGAACGCAGCAAATCAGAATTGAATAAACTATATGACCTAAAGCTGGAGTCATACTTTTTTGGATCATTTTAGAAGGTTATCAGATTTCCTCTGTCTGTAATTGGGCCAAATGGGCTTTCTAGGGACCATGCTTTCTCTCCCTATTCCAGAGTTGGAAGTAAACTCTCGGCAAGGACTCATCATTAGAATCTTTAATGACCACACAGCCAGGCTGTGTTTGTATAATACCTTAAATCCAGAAGAAAATGCTTGTGGCATGCGTGAGAATAATAATGTAGTAACTACTTAACAAACATGTCATCGTGTTGAGGTATAACACCTTGGATATATTTTATGTATTCAACCCCAATTTATATTAATTGCCTAAAACAGTTGCTAAGAGAACAAAGAAGCTCTGATGTCTATGATGAAAGGAATGCATTGTTTGAATGGGTGCAAATTAATAAATAATGTCTGTGGGAGAAACACAAGTAATACATCTTTGAATGGTGGAATCACTCAGTTTCTCAAACGTAATTAAAGTTAAGTGTTTTTGTCATTTGTTGATGTTAAAAAAAACACCTGTCAGACACAGAGCAGGAGGAACGTGTCTAAAGAGGTGGGATGTGAGGTTTACATATCCTAATAGACAAGCAGTGATGACAGGATCACAAAAGTAACATAGCAACAATAACAATCAGGTAAACAAAGTGGGCGAAGAGCTTTCTATTTATAGTGGGAAGCTAACTAAACATGCAGGAAGGCACTAATAGTCAGGAAATTGGCAGAGGTGGGAACAGAGGCCACTAATGCACTTCTGTATAGACTTAGCATGTGGGTTTTTAATGTTAATAAAATACCTTTCAGAAGATGTCAGATTACTTTGTCAGATGAGTACTGTAGGCATCACTGCGTTTTATTTACAGCTTATATAACAGCTATGTTGAGTAATCAATTTGTGGTCTGCTTTTTTCTACCACTGCTAGAGATGCTCTGCTCAAGGGACTGTATGCAGTCAAATCTAACTGCAAATACATAAATCCAGTGCATTTAACAAGCTTTGGATACAAAAACACATTTTGTTGTTTCAAAATCACCTGAATTAGAAAACACCAGAGAAACGTTTTTGAATGTTGAATTTTGTATTTGTGTAGAGCACAACATTTTGGATTCGTGACTGCTTAACTGTCCCCAGTGTAGAAAAGACAATGAGAACCAGCACAGGGAAACAGCTAAGAGAAATAAATAAGTTAAACCAAACAGGGAGCTGGACGACAGAGATATCATCAGAAAAAATACAGGAAGTAAACACTATAGGGAACACGGTAAGGGCTCATGCAGTGCTAAAAGACGTGTTAATTAAGAAAATGGACATTGACAGTTCA
The DNA here is from genome assembly GCF_902827115.2 of Pseudochaenichthys georgianus. Classification (NCBI taxonomy): domain Eukaryota; kingdom Metazoa; phylum Chordata; class Actinopteri; order Perciformes; family Channichthyidae; genus Pseudochaenichthys; species Pseudochaenichthys georgianus. The sequence goes on from NC_047509.1 coordinate 8,193,627, forward strand.
GTTAGGTCTATATCCCCGCAGTTCCAGCTGTTTGATGGATTATTTTTCCTTACCTGAATCAATTACATGGTTTTCCTATAAATAAAATCCTGTTCCAATCAGTATATTGCGTCAAATGATTTATTTATGTAATTAAGTTAGTAAATTAACTGAGATTCAAGGCCTGCTAAACTGGTTCCTTTCACAATAATGACCAGTTAGCTGAATATTATCCCTTATTCACCAAAATAATCTTCATTTCACTTAATTTCAAACCTTTATTTATACAGATAAATCCCATTGAGATCATTGATCTCTTTTTCAAGGGAGACCTGCTCAAGTAGTTCCACATGAAACATAAAAACATAAATAGAACAACAAAAGGACATCATACAGCATCATTTACATAATTATCCACATAAACAGGTACCAATAGATTCCTATTGACGAGCATCCAACCAAGCTTTAAAAACATTTAGTGGCACCAGATTGTTCAGTTTCCATTTCATTTGCAGACTATTCCAAGACAGAGGAGCTGCGCATCTAAAAGCTGTCTTCCCTAAGACAGTCCTAGCAGTTGGCACATTCAATAAAACCACAGCATGCGATCTCAGGCAGTAGCCACTTACAATTTTCCGTGAGATCAGGGAGCAGATATAAGATGGAAGTTTCCCTAACATGGCTTTATATATAAAAATGTACCAGTGACTGAGCCTCCGTACAGTTAGTGAAAGCAAACCAGCCCTTGCATACAGGGTACAGTGAAGGGTTAATGCTTTACAGTTTGTCACAAATCTCAGTGCACTGTGATACACAGCATCTAACTTTACCAGGCACTGGGCAGGTGCATTCATATAGACCAGATCCCCATAGTCCAGCACAGGTAAAAAGGTCACAGTGACTAGCCTTTTCCTGGCCTCAAGCGAGAAACAGGACTTGTTCCTGTAGAAGAAACCTAGCCTAACCCTCAGCTTTTTAAGCAGGTCATTTACATGAAGTTTAAAAGTGAGACAATCATCAAGCCAGATACCAAGGTATTTGTAACAGGTAACCACTTCAAGTTTTATTCCTTGCGTAGTTACAATATCCAAAGCAGGCTCTGGTGTCTTTTTAGCTTTAGAGAAGAGCATTACCTTGGTTTTCTCAACATTTAAAAGAAGCTTTAGTTCAGAGAGCTGAGTCTGAATAATGTTAAAACAGCCTGTAATTTAACACCTCCTTAATGGAGGGACCTGCACAGTACATTACGGTATCATCCGCATACAAATGTAAAGTAGCTTCATCAACATTTTCACCTAAACTGTTGATGTAGATGGAGAATAAAAGTGGTCCTAAAACAGAACCTTGGGGAACACCATTTGCAATGTTCAACCACTCAGAAGACAGACCATCAAAATGAACACATTGGGATCTTTCAGAGAGGTAGTTCACAAACCACCCCACTGCATGGCTGGATATGCCTATACTGGCTAGCCTCTGCTTTAAAATGTGATGATCGACGGTGTCAAACGCTTTTGAAAGAAAAAAAAATAGAGCTGCACAACTCTGCTTATTATCTAAAATTGCATTGCAACTCTATTGTTATCTTTATAATATCCATACCCACAGTCTATAACTTGAGTAACGGATTGAATAGCGATATTGTTCTGACCTCGATGCCGTTTTAGATTCGCTTCAGTGCAGTTTTCTTCATCGGGGTGGAACATTGTAACATGGGTTTACAGCATATGCCATTAAATAAAAAAATCTGAAATATCTTGTGTTTAAAGCAGCACTTAAAAACACAAATAGGAAAAAATGTACCATGATTGCTGCAGGTGGGGTAATTGGACTGAAATGTAATGAGGCATGCTCTATTGAAAAGGACACAGAGCGCAGCCCAGAAACCCACATAGCCTACCTTCCATGAGCCTTTAATTCTGAGGACATTTTAGCAATACTCAATGAAGCTTAGCGCAAGTTCAATAAGGAAGACCTAACACGAGTCACTTACACGTCACTCGATGGCTCCCTTCCCCCCTCATTAAATATGAGGGCGTCACCCCTCAGCAGCCAATAGCTGCACATGCTAAATTCCTTAAATGCCTGCTCTTCCTCCCTGTCAGTTGTCATTTGCAGATGACCGCAAACAGTAGCAGTACTATACTCCTCCTCGTGAGAAAAAAGAAAAGAAAAAAAAAAGCACAAGAAAAACTAGCTCGAGATGTCCAACGCGGACAATTCAGATCACGAACCTGGTATGGAATTATTCGAGCCCGGTTCGGCTCCCCACAGCGGCCTATCACCAGAGGCAGACTTCCTCATCGCCCGGCTCCTGCAGCAGGACATCCCCACAGCCCCAGGCCTCACTCTCTCGCAGCTCCGAGAGCTCTCGGATCAGGTCTCCAGCACAGCTCCCCAGTCCGGGGCAGCAGCTCCAGTCAGCTCCCCAGAGAGCAGGGCGAGGACGCTGCCGCAGCCGCGGAGGTAATATAAAAAAGGGCAGGAAGTCGAGCCCTCCAGCCAGGATCCCGTCCACCTCCAAAATCCACCCCTTCCCAGGCTGCCAGTCCGGGAGCGCCACTAACACACCCCTCATGGAGAGTAGCGTAGCCGGCTCCCTGCAATCCCTGGCTAGCTCCATGATAGCTATCGATGCTCGCCTCCAGGCCCTGGAAGACTCGTCACAGGAGCTTCTACTTCCGTGGCACTCAGGTCAGGTACTAGTGTTAACGAAAATGTTTGCACTCACCCACACAGGGTCGGGTTGTAACGGAATAGATGTAACGGCGTTACGTAATCAGAAATACAAAAAATCATGTATATTCAGCTGGCGAGTAGTGATACAAATGCCACTTCAATCTCATTAGTATGCAGAAAAAGTGACAGGTCACCCCGCCCCTTTTCGACCGGAAGTCCCGCCTTATTTGACCGGAAGTCCCGCCTTTTTATTTTGAAACCGGAAGTCCCGCCTCGTTCGACCGGATGTCCCGCCTCGTTCGACCGGATGTCCCGCCCCCGCTTCCGGCGGATGTCCCGCCCCCGCTTCCGGTTTTCAAAATAAAATAAAAAATAAATTAAAATTAAAAAAATGAGAAAAATAAAATGCCGTTGTTTTCAATCAATTAATATGTCTAGGATATATGTCCCGCCTCCTTACCACTTCCTGTGTGGTTAATCCTGTATACAGTATCGAATGTAACTTACAAATACTTGCAAATAACATGAAATTAATCCCAAAAGTAAGGCATCTTAAAAACATATATTTAAACCTCTCTGTTTTTGCAAACAGGACATGACAGGACATGAGGGGAGAGAACATATGGTGGAGGAGGGGGATCACACACACACACACACACTTTCCCCGCCCCTCACCCTCTCCCTCTGTCTAAATAAAAAGCCATCGTCTTTAGTCACTCTTAAATATTTTTCAAGTCGAGAGAAAATGGCCAAGAGACGTCTTGATATGAATTTAATCAGCGAGACACCGGTGACAACTTACAGCCATCCGTTGGGTGCTCCAAATCAAAGTAAAGCATATAAAAAACAGATATTTTAAAAAGTCAGCCTTTTTGCTAGAGGATAAGGGAGGGGGAAAACCCCAAACCCCCTATGGAGAAGTCATAAACCCCCTATGGAGACAAACATGTTGTAAACAGAGGGAGGTAGGTAGGTAATATACTTAAATATATATATATATAGAAAGTCAGAGAATATTTATCAGAGGATAAACCATATACATTTGTACAAGTCGACACTGGTGCATTTTGTAAGAAAACAGAGTTTTCGTACTCAGACCGCTGCAACAATTTCAAGCAGATCTCTGTGATATGCAGTCGCTGTCCGAATATAATGATGGTTTTAATTATTTATTAACAGTCATAAATGTATTTAGAAAAACCTGTGCTCAAACATTAAAGAAAAAGAAGGGTAAGGTTACCAAAAAGCTTTTGATATAGTTTTAACACACAGCGAGATCCCTAAAAAGTCACTAACAGCTGCGGGGAAAGAATTCTTTTAAATAAAGTTTTTCAAAACTTGTTGAAGAAAAAACGGTATACAATATTATATATATATATAACAGCCATTGACATATAGGCATGTATGGTAGAAAGATTTAACCGTACGCTGAAAACTAAAAAGTGGAGGTATTTTACAGCTAAAAACACTCCTAGACCTATGATAGTGTTTTTTATGTATGACAACTCTACAACTGGTAGAAAGTAAAGTACTTTTTCTGAGCAGATTTTCTTTAAGACTGTGACTCTTAACAAACCAACCCCCGAGAGACAGACATACTCATCCACTTTTCAACGTATTTTGTTTTTGTCTTTCTCGCTTTTTTTTTCCATTATATTTTTGGAAAAATGCCTCAACCTCCATGTGAATTGCACACAAATCTGCAGAGTGTCACTAATATATATATATATATATATATATTCTTTATTTAACAGGTAAAAAAAAAACCTCATTGAGATTAAAATCTCTTTTCCAAGAGTGACCTGGCCAAGAAGGGCAGCATGTACAAAGTTACAACATATAAAACACAGACATGAAAGGCAGACAAATACAGCTGTAAAACACAAATAAAATGGCACATTAGCCAGTCAATATAAAACCTTTATTTAACCAGATTGGTCCCATTGAGATCATAGATCTCTTTTTCAAGGGAGACCTGCAGAAATATGCAAAGTAAAACAAACTATTAAAATCATTCAAAAACTGGCAACATTTTTAAAACGATTTCAAGATATACGAGCACTCACATCGACCAAAACTAAAAAAGTGTTACACAGTGACTGACATTCTGTACGGGAGTTCACACCTCAGCTGCTGTAGGGAGTTGAAATATGTTATGGCTCTCGGCGGATGGTGGTTAAGAGACAGATTCTTAGTTTTTGGACTGCCTCAGGGGGTTAACGACATCTACTAAAAACAAAGTACTTCATAATCTACTTTTTTCAGCTTTTATACACAAAAGTGCAAGGAAGGTAGGCAGATTTAGAACACTATCTATGAGATAGTGTTAGTGTTCCCTGCCCTTATCCATTTATTTTTTCTTTATTCAGCAATCGGCAATTGTGTCACCTTGTTTTTCTTGTTAATTAGGAAAGTGCTTGCTTAAATGTATGTATTTTAAGTGCATATTATAGAACAGGTATAGGGCAATATCAAAATTAGCCCAAACTTTTTTTTATTCACAATGTTTACTGATAATCATCAAAATATATTTAGAACACTATCTGTGCGATAGTGTTAGTGTTCCCTGCCCTTATCCATTTATTTTTCTTTATTCAGCAATCGGCAATTGTGTCACCTTGTTTTTCTTGTTAATTAGGAAAGTGCTTGCTTAAATGTTTGTATTTTAAGTGCATATTATAGAACAGGTATAGGGCAATATCAAAATTAGCCCAAACTTTTTTTATTCACAATGTTTACTGATAATCATCGAAATATGCAGGGGGTCCAATTCTTAACTTTTCCCTAAAACATTCTAGAATTTCTTTATCTAACACAAAAAAACATAAATTTTAAAAACATTTGACAACAATAGATACGTTGTTCCTGTTTTTATTACGATTATCAGATACAAAATGATAAGTATAAATAAATCTATGCTTTCAAATGCATTATTCAGAGATATTAGGCCTGTCAAATCAAAACTGGAGCATGTGAATAAGAGAGAGAGCAGAGTCCTAACCAGCTGATCCAAACCAAACTCTGAGCAGCCGGCGGCTGAGACGGAACCAACCAGCATGCGGACCAAACTGCTGCTAAGAACTCATGTTTAAATGAAATAGCAAGCAATGAATTCAAAGTGTGTATTTACTACACTAAGAGGAAAAGGAGATTTATCTGAGTTCTGTTGTGAGAGATTCGTGAGTAGAGAAGCGGCATCAGGTTTACAATCCCTCCTGCTAGGACGAAAACACAACTGCAGGTAAATGTGATGATGATGTGTGACAGGTTGAATGCAGCACAATAATCATTTTATTTTCTGAAATCTTTGGTATCGTAATCGTTTAACCAACATTTTAGTTCAAAATAAAATTTGAATAATCACCCTGTCCTCCAACCAAACAAAAGAGAATACAAAATACACTCATGTAATAACAAAAAATAAGTTAATTTGTCATTTTAAAGCAAATAAGACAAACTCTACGAATACAGACTTTACATTTTCCAACATCGACATAATACAATTGAAATGTAACCATTTAACATATAAAATCGCTCATGTTTTCATCAAGGGTATCTACAGCATTACTATACTTTAGAGAAGATTGGTACAGTATATGATGATGTACATTATATATATATATATATATATATATATAAAGCTTATGTGGGATACACAAATAAATATCACCCAATGGATGTTATCTACATCTCATCACATTTTAACTCCTCAGAGTGATTGTGTCTTGATATTTGTCTATATTGATGTTAAACATGGAACTGCTGTGATGCAAGTCAAATTTGATCTGACCATTAAAGTATTATCGTATTATCGTATCGTATTTCTGCAGGAGATCCACACATAGACAACTCAACATCACAAAGAGGTCAAAAACTTCACAACAGCCCTTTCAATTGGGACAAAATGTATCGACAGTCATTTAAAAATGACCCCTCTCACAACTAAGAAGAAGTTAAGAAAATGGACACTGCAAATATAGCTAGGTAAAATGCCAAGTGGGTACAGCTCATTACAAATGTTAATCTTGGGTTTGCTTTCACTCGATGAAGCTCAGTGCAAGTTCTTTCATGAAGTGCAGGGTCTTTCATGAAGACTTTCACCTTTCCTAGTCGGATTCTCGTCCCCCTAAATCTATCACAGCACGATGGAGTCTAATCGCCAAAGTTTAATATATATTGCCCTTTGTATACACAGCAATAAATATGTTTATCGCACTAAACAAACTTCAACTGTCAATCATTCCAAACACTCTTTAAACCGAGGAGGAGGGGCACACTTAAAATATTGTAACGCAATTTAATCACATTACAAAGTTTGACCCAAAGTTGCTCCCACGCGGATGTTCCCCATGAATTGAATGGTTTTGGAAGAGCAAAGGTGGCAGATAAATTGGCAAGAGCTACAAGTATTGCACATATAGTGTTCGCAATATGATAGCAGAAGAGATAATATGCATATTAGACTGACACAGTGAGTGAAAAGAGGAAGAAAAAGGTTTGATTAGCAGCATTATATTTGTTATTCAGACAACATTTTAGAGGGTTTAATTCCAAATTATGCAAGTTAACTGATGATGGCAGGAAATAGTTCAAATGAATTTTTTTTTCCGCTTTTTTCCTTATATATTACACCTAAATATGGAAAGGTTATATGTTGTATGTTGTCTCTGAAATACCGAATTTGTTATACCAATTAAAAGAAAAAAGTCCTATCATATAGACTCTTCCTTCCATAAAATATTTGGCAACATTTGCAAAATATTTGGAAACATTCTGAATCATTCGGTACAGCTTTGTATGTGGTTTCACTTACATTCATTCGGTACAGCTTTGTATGTGGTTTCACTTACATTTTCTCTTAACATGGTCTTCAATATTTGAAAGTCAACTACAAGGCAAACATGCCCATTTAAAGACAAATAAAATAAAATGGGAAACTATTATGCAAAACACTCTGTATATATTGATCAGAATGTAGTCATTACCCGTTTAATAAGTGTGATGATGGGGACGATTGAAAACAGAACGAGTAGTGACCCCCGTGTAAAAAGAATGGCCGAAGTTTGTAAACTGGAAGACATTTTGGATATCGTTCATTCTGGCAGTACTATTCCGGGTCATTGGGAAACGATTGTAAACGAAACATTTAAAGTGGTCCTGCAATCTTCATTTTCCGAAACATTCTGTAACATTATCTCAGAAATGAAACAAACATCAAAAGTGTATCATGTGCTCTCATGGTATGCTCTGTTTGTAGATGTAATGCATCTGTGTGTTGAAAACAGCATACACGTGAATATTTTGACTGAAGTGAAAAACTTCCATCACGATATCTCCAGTAATATGGGGAATTCTAAGCTGGAGACTGTCCTGGGGATGCTACAATCACTATAACTATTGATTTTGTGTGTGAAAAAAATTAAAAAAGTGTTTTTTACATCTAAAAACTGTTGTCATCATTATAGCAAGGGGGGGCGTGTCTGATACATGTGTATTACAGTCCTTCTTGTTGTGTTTTTCAGTGTTTTCTGTGTGTCTGTACACACAAAGCACACTTCATTATCTACTTTTCAGCTTTTTTAAAAAGAAAAGTGTGTCTTTCGGTAACCTTCTTGAGAGAATTAAGCATAAATCTGTCAAAGATTCTTAACGAAATCTACTGACACAAAGTACTTCATTATCTACTTTTCAGCTTTTATACACAAAGTGTATCTTTCAGTAACTTTCCCAGAGAATTTAAGCATAAATCTGTCAAATGTTCAAAACAGCCTTGTTTCACTGAAATACCCTCAAAATGACAAACTGCCATTATTACGAAATCTCCTCAAACAGAGTACTTTCTACAGATGAAGCCTCCCACTCAACGCAATATGTCCCACCCACTCAGCAAATCATATAAAACTAAGGACGACTGTTAAAAACTAGCCATGGATCTGAGAAAAACCAAGTCTGATGTAGCCTGCCCTTATTATCACCAGGATAACGGATATGGGCTTAATGACTGGATGTTACAAAGTAGGGGAGAGGATGTCCCCGAAGAAGAGCTCTCCTCTATATCATATCCATGTAAGGTTTTTAGGACAAAAGAGGACCATGATAACATGACATATGAAGAATATCTTTCTTTAAAAGATGGTATTATAGATAACCTTTATAGAAACAGTATATCTCATACCACTCGCCAAGATCGCAAACGACAATTAGCAGAAAAGAATAGAAAAAGTAAAGAAAAACGAAGAAAAAGAAAATGCAACATGAAAAGGAGAAGAAAAATTAAAAGCAAACGCAGAATGCGAATGAAAAGAAAAGGGACCATAGGACGGAAAACTAAAAAGACAAAAAGAAGGAAGGTGAAAAGAAAAAGAAACAAAGTGAAGACATTTAAACTAGAGGATGGTGTTGTAGAGCCATTACCGGATCATAATAATCTTATAGATCATCTCCCGCTAACCGACTGCTGCGAATGTGTTGAACAAATACCAAAAGCAATGTCAAAAAACAGATCATACAATGAAAGCACATGATACACTATAAATGTTTCGTTTACAATACTATTACTATATATGAAAGCAAAAAAATAAAACACATTTTCATATTGTAATGGTTGTTTAATTGAAAAAACACAACATTCAACACATTTTCATAGAAAACATATTACATTTGACCAAGTTAATGTCGTAGTGCATACAAGGTAATAGACTTAACGATTTGCACTGCTGCTTCTCTCCGCGTTTCATTGACGGTGATCGGTTTGTCGTTCAATTCACACTGCCCAAGTAGATGTTTAGGGGTCTCTTGGAAGTATACGAATGCATTTTTTATATCAGATAAATGCATTAACATCACATGCAAATTCTCTATCCTTTCACCCGCAACGATTATAATCTGCTTTGCTTCTTCTTCGGTTTCTCCATTATTAGCTCTGAATGTAATCCTTTCTGGGGTTTCTTGTGCTTCTTGTGGTCTGTTGAATACCTGGCGTAGGATTTGTTTAGCTGTAAGGACAGGTACCATATAATTGTCTTCAAAAGCTTTGTCTATGTCGTCACACGTTTTGGCATATCCTTCGCTGTAATGACAACCGACACTAGAATAGAGATCCTCCAACAGTCTTTTAATACATATTCTGGCACTGTCGCCAATTTGGGCAATTCCACAGTATCGCGCTTTTTCTCTCATTATACTGAAGCAAAGTTCTGCCATTGCTTTTGGTATTTGTTCAACACATTCGCAGCAGTCGGTTAGCGGGAGATGATCTATAAGATTATTATGATCCGGTAATGGCTCTACAACACCATCCTCTAGTTTAAATGTCTTCACTTTGTTTCTTTTTCTTTTCACCTTCCTTCTTTTTGTCTTTTTAGTTTTCCGTCCTATGGTCCCTTTTCTTTTCATTCGCATTCTGCGTTTGCTTTTAATTTTTCTTCTCCTTTTCATGTTGCATTTTCTTTTTCTTCGTTTTTCTTTACTTTTTCTATTCTTTTCTGCTAATTGTCGTTTGCGATCTTGGCGAGTGGTATGAGATATACTGTTTCTATAAAGGTTATCTATAATACCATCTTTTAAAGAAAGATATTCTTCATATGTCATGTTATCATGGTCCTCTTTTGTCCTAAAAACCTTACATGGATATGATATAGATGAGAGCTCTTCTTCGGGGACATCCTCTCCCCTACTTTGTAACATCCAGTCATTAAGCCCATATCCGTTATCCTGGTGATAATAAGGGCAGGCTACATCAGACTTGGTTTTTCTCAGATCCATGGCTAGTTTTTAACAGTCGTCCTTAGTTTTATATGATTTGCTGAGTGGGTGGGACATATTGCGTTGAGTGGGAGGCTTCATCTGTAGAAAGTACTCTGTTTGAGGAGATTTCGTAATAATGGCAGTTTGTCATTTTGAGGGTATTTCAGTGAAACAAGGCTGTTTTGAACATTTGACAGATTTATGCTTAAATTCTCTGGGAAAGTTACTGAAAGATACACTTTGTGTATAAAAGCTGAAAAGTAGATAATGAAGTACTTTGTGTCAGTAGATTTCGTTAAGAATCTTTGACAGATTTATGCTTAATTCTCTCAAGAAGGTTACCGAAAGACACACTTTTCTTTTTAAAAAAGCTGAAAAGTAGATAATGAAGTGTGCTTTGTGTGTACAGACACACAGAAAACACTGAAAAACACAACAAGAAGGACTGTAATACACATGTATCAGACACGCCCCCCTTGCTATAATGATGACAACAGTTTTTAGATGTAAAAAACACTTTTTTAATTTTTTTCACACACAAAATCAATAGTTATAGTGATTGTAGCATCCCCAGGACAGTCTCCAGCTTAGAATTCCCCATATTACTGGAGATATCGTGATGGAAGTTTTTCACTTCAGTCAAAATATTCACGTGTATGCTGTTTTCAACACACAGATGCATTACATCTACAAACAGAGCATACCATGAGAGCACATGATACACTTTTGATGTTTGTTTCATTTCTGAGATAATGTTACAGAATGTTTCGGAAAATGAAGATTGCAGGACCACTTTAAATGTTTAGTTTACAATCGTTTCCCAATGACCCGGAATAGTACTGCCAGAATGAACGATATCCAAAATGTCTTCCAGTTTACAAACTTCGGCCATTCTTTTTACACGGGGGTCACTACTCGTTCTGTTTTCAATCGTCCCCATCATCACACTTATTAAACGGGTAATGACTACATTCTGATCAATATATACAGAGTGTTTTGCATAATAGTTTCCCATTTTATTTTATTTGTCTTTAAATGGGCATGTTTGCCTTGTAGTTGACTTTCAAATATTGAAGACCATGTTAAGAGAAAATGTAAGTGAAACCACATACAAAGCTGTACCGAATGAATGTAAGTGAAACCACATACAAAGCTGTACCGAATGATTCAGAATGTTTCCAAATATTTTGCAAATGTTGCCAAATATTTTATGGAAGGAAGAGTCTATATGATAGGACTTTTTTCTTTTAATTGGTATAACAAATTCGGTATTTCAGAGACAACATACAACATATAACCTTTCCATATTTAGGTGTAATATATAAGGAAAAAAGCGGAAAAAAAAATTCATTTGAACTATTTCCTGCCATCATCAGTTAACTTGCATAATTTGGAATTAAACCCTCTAAAATGTTGTCTGAATAACAAATATAATGCTGCTAATCAAACCTTTTTCTTCCTCTTTTCACTCACTGTGTCAGTCTAATATGCATATTATCTCTTCTGCTATCATATTGCGAACACTATATGTGCAATACTTGTAGCTCTTGCCAATTTATCTGCCACCTTTGCTCTTCCAAAACCATTCAATTCATGGGGAACATCCGCGTGGGAGCAACTTTGGGTCAAACTTTGTAATGTGATTAAATTGCGTTACAATATTTTAAGTGTGCCCCTCCTCCTCGGTTTAAAGAGTGTTTGGAATGATTGACAGTTGAAGTTTGTTTAGTGCGATAAACATATTTATTGCTGTGTATACAAAGGGCAATATATATTAAACTTTGGCGATTAGACTCCATCGTGCTGTGATAGATTTAGGGGGACGAGAATCCGACTAGGAAAGGTGAAAGTCTTCATGAAAGACCCTGCACTTCATGAAAGAACTTGCACTGAGCTTCATCGAGTGAAAGCAAACCCAAGATTAACATTTGTAATGAGCTGTACCCACTTGGCATTTTACCTAGCTATATTTGCAGTGTCCATTTTCTTAACTTCTTCTTAGTTGTGAGAGGGGTCATTTTTAAATGACTGTCGATACATTTTGTCCCAATTGAAAGGGCTGTTGTGAAGTTTTTGACCTCTTTGTGATGTTGAGTTGTCTATGTGTGGATCTCCTGCAGAAATACGATACGATAATACGATAATACTTTAATGGTCAGATCAAATTTGACTAGCATCACAGCAGTTCCATGTTTAACATCAATATAGACAAATATCAAGACACAATCACTCTGAGGAGTTAAAATGTGATGAGATGTAGATAACATCCATTGGGTGATATTTATTTGTGTATCCCACATAAGCTTTATATATATATATATATATATATATAATGTACATCATCATATACTGTACCAATCTTCTCTAAAGTATAGTAATGCTGTAGATACCCTTGATGAAAACATGAGCGATTTTATATGTTAAATGGTTACATTTCAATTGTATTATGTCAATGTTGGAAAATGTAAAGTCTGTATTCGTAGAGTTTGTCTTATTTGCTTTAAAATGACAAATTAACTTATTTTTTGTTATTACATGAGTGTATTTTGTATTCTCTTTTGTTTGGTTGGAGGACAGGGTGATTATTCAAATTTTATTTTGAACTAAAATGTTGGTTAAACGATTACGATACCAAAGATTTCAGAAAATAAAATGATTATTGTGCTGCATTCAACCTGTCACACATCATCATCACATTTACCTGCAGTTGTGTTTTCGTCCTAGCAGGAGGGATTGTAAACCTGATGCCGCTTCTCTACTCACGAATCTCTCACAACAGAACTCAGATAAATCTCCTTTTCCTCTTAGTGTAGTAAATACACACTTTGAATTCATTGCTTGCTATTTCATTTAAACATGAGTTCTTAGCAGCAGTTTGGTCCGCATGCTGGTTGGTTCCGTCTCAGCCGCCGGCTGCTCAGAGTTTGGTTTGGATCAGCTGGTTAGGACTCTGCTCTCTCTCTTATTCACATGCTCCAGTTTTGATTTGACAGGCCTAATATCTCTGAATAATGCATTTGAAAGCATAGATTTATTTATACTTATCATTTTGTATCTGATAATCGTAATAAAAACAGGAACAACGTATCTATTGTTGTCAAATGTTTTTAAAATTTATGTTTTTTTGTGTTAGATAAAGAAATTCTAGAATGTTTTAGGGAAAAGTTAAGAATTGGACCCCCTGCATATTTCGATGATTATCAGTAAACATTGTGAATAAAAAAAGTTTGGGCTAATTTTGATATTGCCCTATACCTGTTCTATAATATGCACTTAAAATACAAACATTTAAGCAAGCACTTTCCTAATTAACAAGAAAAACAAGGTGACACAATTGCCGATTGCTGAATAAAGAAAAATAAATGGATAAGGGCAGGGAACACTAACACTATCGCACAGATAGTGTTCTAAATATATTTTGATGATTATCAGTAAACATTGTGAATAAAAAAAAGTTTGGGCTAATTTTGATATTGCCCTATACCTGTTCTATAATATGCACTTAAAATACATAAATTTAAGCAAGCACTTTCCTAATTAACAAGAAAAACAAGGTGACACAATTGCCGATTGCTGAATAAAGAAAAAATAAATGGATAAGGGCAGGGAACACTAACACTATCGCACAGATAGTGTTCTAAATATATTTTGATGATTATCAGTAAATATTGTGAATAAAAAAAAGTTTGGGCTAATTTTGATATTGCCCTATACCTGTTCTATAATATGCACTTAAAATACATAAATTTAAGCAAGCACTTTCCTAATTAACAAGAAAAACAAGGTGACACAATTGCCGATTGCTGAATAAAGAAAAAATAAATGGATAAGGGCAGGGAACACTAACACTATCTCATAGATAGTGTTCTAAATCTGCCTACCTTCCTTGCACTTTTGTGTATAAAAGCTGAAAAAAGTAGATTATGAAGTACTTTGTTTTTAGTAGATGTCGTTAACCCCCTGAGGCAGTCCAAAAACTAAGAATCTGTCTCTTAACCACCATCCCCCGAGAGCCATAACATATTTCAACTCCCTACAGCAGCTGAGGTGTGAACTCCCGTACAGAATGTCAGTCACTGTGTAACACTTTTTTAGTTTTGGTCGATGTGAGTGTTCGTATATCTTGAAATCGTTTTAAAAATGTTGCCAGTTTTTGAATGATTTTAATAGTTTGTTTTACTTTGCATATTTCTGCAGGTCTCCCTTGAAAAAGAGATCTATGATCTCAATGGGACCAATCTGGTTAAATAAAGGTTTTATATTGACTGGCTAATGTGCCATTTTATTTGTGTTTTACAGCTGTATTTGTCTGCCTTTCATGTCTGTGTTTTATATGTTGTAACTTTGTACATGCTGCCCTTCTTGGCCAGGTCACTCTTGGAAAAGAGATTTTAATCTCAATGAGGTTTTTTTTTTACCTGTTAAATAAAGAATATATATATATATATATATATATATTAGTGACACTCTGCAGATTTGTGTGCAATTCACATGGAGGTTGAGGCATTTTTCCAAAAATATAATGGAAAAAAAAAGCGAGAAAGACAAAAACAAAATACGTTGAAAAGTGGATGAGTATGTCTGTCTCTCGGGGGTTGGTTTGTTAAGAGTCACAGTCTTAAAGAAAATCTGCTCAGAAAAAGTACTTTACTTTCTACCAGTTGTAGAGTTGTCATACATAAAAAACACTATCATAGGTCTAGGAGTGTTTTTAGCTGTAAAATACCTCCACTTTTTAGTTTTCAGCGTACGGTTAAATCTTTCTACCATACATGCCTATATGTCAATGGCTGTTATATATATATATATAATATTGTATACCGTTTTTTCTTCAACAAGTTTTGAAAAACTTTATTTAAAAGAATTCTTTCCCCGCAGCTGTTAGTGACTTTTTAGGGATCTCGTTGTGTGTTAAAACTATATCAAAAGCTTTTTGGTAACCTTACCCTTCTTTTTCTTTAATGTTTGAGCACAGGTTTTTCTAAATACATTTATGACTGTTAATAAATAATTAAAACCATCATTATATTCGGACAGCGACTGCATATCACAGAGATCTGCTTGAAATTGTTGCAGCGGTCTGAGTACGAAAACTCTGTTTTCTTACAAAATGCACCAGTGTCGACTTGTACAAATGTATATGGTTTATCCTCTGATAAATATTCTCTGACTTTCTATATATATATATATTTAAGTATATTACCTACCTACCTCCCTCTGTTTACAACATGTTTGTCTCCATAGGGGGTTTATGACTTCTCCATAGGGGGTTTGGGGTTTTCCCCCTCCCTTATCCTCTAGCAAAAAGGCTGACTTTTTAAAATATCTGTTTTTTATATGCTTTACTTTGATTTGGAGCACCCAACGGATGGCTGTAAGTTGTCACCGGTGTCTCGCTGATTAAATTCATATCAAGACGTCTCTTGGCCATTTTCTCTCGACTTGAAAAATATTTAAGAGTGACTAAAGACGATGGCTTTTTATTTAGACAGAGGGAGAGGGTGAGGGGCGGGGAAAGTGTGTGTGTGTGTGTGTGTGTGTGTGTTCCCCCTCCTCCACCATATGTTCTCTCCCCTCATGTCCTGTCATGTCCTGTTTGCAAAAACAGAGAGGTTTAAATATATGTTTTTAAGATGCCTTACTTTTGGGATTAATTTCATGTTATTTGCAAGTATTTGTAAGTTACATTCGATACTGTATACAGGATTAACCACACAGGAAGTGGTAAGGAGGCGGGACATATATCCTAGACATATTAATTGATTGAAAACAACGGCATTTTATTTTTCTCATTTTTTTATTTTAATTTATTTTTTATTTTTATTTTGAAAACCGGAAGCGGGGGCGGGACATCCGCCGGAAGCGGGGGCGGGACATCCGGTCGAACGAGGCGGGACTTCCGGTCGAACGAGGCGGGACTTCCGGTTTCAAAATAAAATAAAAAGGCGGGACTTCCGGTCAAATAAGGCGGGACTTCCGGTCGAAAAGGGGCGGGGCGACCTGTCACTTTTTCTGCATACTAATGAGATTGAAGTGGCATTTGTATCACTACTCGGGCGTTACATTTGAAAAACGAGTAATCTGAGTCAGTTACTTTCATAAACCTGAAGTGAATACTTATTGGAACTATTGGTTGAGAAGTTTCCTCACAAAATGTAATATTCATTACCAGCAGAACCGTGTGCACACTGCACAGCGCAGCAGCGTGTCTGTAAGCGAGAGATGCAGCGTGTCTGTGAGGCCCCGCCCCCGCACGCAGATGAGAGAGAGAGAGAGAGTTCTCTTTCAAAATATATTGAAAGGTAGAAACGGAGATGGTTAGATAAAACGTGGAAGATAACGTTTTTGTAGCATTTATTTATTGTCGAAATGATGACATTTATAACGGGATCAAATCAAAGTGAATGGCCTGCGGAATGTATAGGGCAAGTGACTGAAAAAAAAATAAATAAAAGTTATTACATCGTTTCAGATAATAAATAATAATGATAATTCACTCTATTTAGGGGCGCCTTTCAAAGCACCCAAGGACACCTTACATGTATAACATATTTCAAGGAAAGGTTTTAAGACTGTACAAGAATGCAGTATGGGTGAGTTTTACGTGTGGTGCAGATGAGAGCTGTCCAGAATGACACCAAGATGTCGTGTTGTGCTCTTGATAAAACAGTAAAATACGTGTCTCCCGTTCACCAAAACATACCCATCTGTTATGGAAAAGAAAGTATTCCGAAGAAGAAGAAGAAGAAGAAGAAGAAGAAGAAGAAGAAGAAGAAGAAGAAGAAGAAGAAGAAGAAGAAGAAGAAGAAGAAGAAGAAGAAGAAAGGAACTCGGAAGTATTCTAAAAGTAATCTGCCAAAAAATCTGGCCCACCTTATATTTTTACAGGCCCACCCTAAAGTACATTTTTGCCTACGCTACTGTTTTTTGCGAGCAACGTGACCAACAACCAATCACATGAATCTCTTGCCCCGAGATACAAAGCAATAGCAATGTTAAAACGAAGTAAACTGGGAAAAAAAAAAAAAAAAAAAACTCCAACAGGCGAAAACCTACCAGTTTCACCCACTGTCCCTGCCACCTCCCTCCATGCCTCGCTCCCCTGGTTTGTATCCCGGTAGATGAACAGAGACCGATCATTCAGCACCGGGTGATTCACTACCGCTATAATGAATTTTCCCTCCATTTTCCGGAATATGAGGTAATGACCTGCGTAGTCTCTCCCAGCATACACGCGGTTCGACTGGCTAGCGCTTGTACTGGCAGATTTGCATAAACGGGATTTCATTGGCTGACGCTTCTGCCGAGGCGCCAACAAAATTGAACATTGCTCAACTTTTGAAGCGAGCAACGCAGCAACGCTCCACGTCGCTTCCCAAAATACAGTCCTGCTAAAAGTGATGTCACCCTATTCAAAGTGAATGGGCAGAAGCGTTGGAAGCTTTAACGCGCGCCACCGTGTGGACGGGCCGTCACAGTAGCTCTACGCCAGAAACCTCGTGGAGGAGGCGAAAAAAAAAAAAAAAAAAAATAATAATAATAATAATTGGAATACCACCCTCCACTCCCATTATCATCCCTCAGCTAGCAGCTGCGCTATCTACTCACCCAGATTCCGTGTTCGTTGACTATCTCTGTCAGGGCTCTCCCAAGGCTTCAGGGTAGGGGTCCTCCCATCTCCCACAGTGACTTTCGTAGCAAGAAACTTACAGTCAGCCGCTAAAGAACCCAACATAGTTTCCCAGCTCATCGACAAAGAACTTCTCAAAGGATATATAATTGGCCCTTTTAGCTCCTCCCCCTTCTCAGTGTTCCGTTCAAATCCCATCGGAATAAGCCACACGTAAATAAAAGGCTGATTTCGATCTGTCCGCTCCCCGCTCTGGCCATTCAGCAGCGTCAATAGCATCATCCCTCCAGATCAGTTCTCCCTTCACCATGCCTCAGTGGATAATGCAATAAAGATGATCAAGTTCACAGGGCACGGAGCTCGGCTCTCCAAAGCGGACATTACCGATGCCTTCAACATCATCCCCATTCATCCGTCTCAGTGGAATTCGTTCGGTATTAAGTGGGAGTTCAAACTGTATTTTCGCAGAAGCAGCCCCTGCTTCTTCAATTCCTTCTCGGAAGCGCTCTGCTGGATCCTGCTGAAACCCGCTGAACATCGTCAGAATCCCCTCCGTCCTTCACCTACTGGACGACTCCTCCCCATAGTCCCACCACAGGACAGCTCAGGGATCTCACTGGCCAAGCTTAAACACTGCTTCAGGAGTTAGGTGTCCCTCTCTCCAAAGAGAAAATGTTAGGTCCCGACACACGCTTAGAGTTCTTAAGCATCATCCTCGACTCCATAGACATGAAGGCGTCTCTCCCCTCCGACAAATTGCAGCGCATCCGGGACATCACCAAGTCATACTGCGAGCAACACGTCATCACAAAATAACAGTTGCTCTCCCTTCTCGGACACCTCAACTTCGCCATGCATGTCATCCCCCAGGGGCGCTCGTTCATCTCCCGCCTCCTGGACGCAGCATCAGCGGTCGACAAACTCCATGACTGCGTTTTCTTAGACGAAGGCTGCCGCTCAGACCTACGTTCCTGGTCCCTCCTGCTCGCCCACTGGAACGGAGTTACTTTCTTTTACGATGACCTCGTGCGTTCCTCTGACTCAATGAGGTTCTCCACGGATGCCGCCCCATCCGTGGGTTTTGGGGGTTTCTTCCAGGGAGAGTGGTTCGCAGGGTCATGGCCCCTGTCAATTTCTACCTCAAGCAAGTTCTCATTAAATCCGGCCTATCACCTATATCATACCCGGGACATTCCTTCAGGATAGGTGCAGCCACCTCTGCTGCTAATCAAGGTCTCTCTACCTCATCCCTACAACAACTAGGACGGTGGTCCTCCTCCGCCTTCACAACCTACATTCGCCCAGACTTCAGCGCCGTACTGGCTTCCCAAAGATCTCTCAGACCCTGACTATGGTATCTATGCATATAACTGGTGGTGGCTCATAAATACATTCACAAGTATACATGTCTCACTAAGGTACCTGATATTCAAACTGCATTCCTGTCCTAATTCCGCGGGCCCCGCCCACAGGGAATAATGGCTCGTCTCACGCTGCAACTACATGTAACGGGCTTCATCTCCGGCACACAGGTATTTAATTCCCAGGCCTTGCTCAAACGTATCAGAGTAAATGTATTTCCTGCAGTCAGGCGTGGACTCGGGCCACCGTACACCCCCGTGGCAGTTACAAAACAAAGAAAATAAAGAAAGAGAAAAGAGTAAAGAAAAAAATATATATATATAGCCTGCGAAGTCAGGCGTGGCGGAAGGCCACCGTACACTTCGGTGTCAGTTACGAAAGAAAGAGCAAAGAAAAAGATGTATATAGCCTGCGAAGTCAGGCGTGGCGGAAGGCCACCGTACACTTCCGTGTCAGTTACGAAAGAAAGAGAAAAGAGCAAAGAAAAAGATGTATATAGCCTGCGAAGTTCAGGCGTGGCGGAAGGCCACCGTACACTTCGGTGTCGTGGCGGAAGGCCACCGTTACAAAACGAAACCGCTCGCTCCTCGGCGTAGTCAAGCCCTGCTGGCCAGGCATGCGACCCGCAGGTCGTTTTCAGGTAAGACCGGCACTGATTTCGGCAGTCAGAGTCTCAGCATGACCCGTAAGCTCCGGCAGTGATTCCGGCACTATGTCGCTCATATACGTGCTAATCTATTATCTTTCCTTCCCAGATCACCAGTCACCCCACAAGGTAAGCAACTCAGTTCATCTCAGTATTTCATACTTCAATGGTTTTGGGGATTTCATCGGAGCGGTGCTTTCCCTCCTAAATGATTATCCTGCAAACCGGGGCCTAATCGCCAAAACACCATTACATTCTCCTGTTGTATTATCATGGCAATCATTTCATTCATATGACGTGTAAACAATAAATATGTAAAATCTTACATCACGTCTTTCCGGTTTGAAATGAAGCTTAGCGCAAGTTCAATAAGGAAGACCTAACACGAGTCACTTACACGTCACTCGATGGCTCCCTTCCCCCCTCATTAAATATGAGGGCGTCACCCCTCAGCAGCCAATAGCTGCACATGCTAAATTCCTTAAATGCCTGCTCTTCCTCCCTGTCAGTTGTCATTTGCAGATGACCGCAACCCGCCTCCACCCCTCTCGCCTCCAGTCTCCTCCAGGACAAAGCTAAACCTTCCTTCTTCAGACCGGTCTCACCTACTCAGCACCACCACCAGTGTCTAGACCCCGGGGATTTCATCGGAGCGGTGCTTTCCCTCCTAAATGATTATCCTGCAAACCGGGGCCTAATCGCCAAAACACCATTACATTCTCCTGTTGTATTATCATGGCAATCATTTCATTCATATGACGTGTAAACAATAAATATGTAAAATCTTACATCACGTCTTTCCGGTTTGAACTGAAATGTGCTGCAAGTCAATGTGTGGAGTCTTTTGTTAAAAGAATGGCGTTCCACCTTCTCTTTCCCCCTCTCCATTTCTTTCTCTCACGCTCTCTCTCGTCCATTTCATGGTTTTAGTCAATCCTGCTATACTGTAGTCAAATGTTTTCACACGAAAAAAGCAATTACTTTTTGCTCTTGAAATTGAATTTGTTGACCCTGCTGTCACTCTAACCTGCCACACCAAGCTTCAGGCCCACTAGCAAAATCCGCTGACATTTTGATGAAGCAGACTATTGGAGATGTCCACTCTTAATTATTGACTTCTGTTGGAAAACATAGATAGTCTGAGCAGCACTTACAAATCAGGGTTTGATTGATCTGTCCACATTTTGAATTTGTTGTTGACCCATGGTATTTTCCTTTTGGTGGAAAATCAGGCAAGCTAGCTCTCATCTGTTTATTTCTGTTAAATGTGGACACGGCACACACATGACAGCACTGTTAAAACACAATGACAGCGGATCCAGCTGTGCAGCCACCTCCTGTGAGAAATGTTTCAGAGGATTAAGAATGAAGGTATTTTCTTAGTTGATTCCCCTTTATTCAAGTCTCTTGCTCGCATGTCAACTAAAAGTAATATAAACACAAGAGAATACAAAAATAAGATGAACGAGGTGGTACATTAGTGTTATAAAATTATTAGTAAACAAATATGGAAGAGTTTAAGTTATTAATCAACAAATATCAAAGAAAATGATAGATGAAATGGAGCATAACATTTGAAATGTCAGTAGAGTTGAAGGTAGTTGAAGAAAGATAGTCAGGAAATGATAAAATAGTGATAGAAAAGGGTTGAAATAAAAAGAAATAAAGGGAAAGCGACAGAGGATGTGTGATCCAGAGGGATGAGAAAGCAGCCAGGCATCTGATGATAATATCTGACAACAGCTCTGCGATACGCCTGAGGGACGGAGAGAGAGGGAGAACATGTGAAAATCAAACTGGGGATCAGAAATGAAAGGGAGGAAAGTGAGGAGGAATTATAAAAATAAATGTGAGCCGAGGAATAGAGAAGGTTTCACTACGGGTGCAGAGTATAAAGGACAGGGTGAGCAAAAGGTGTAGGGAATGCAAATAGTGTCACCTTGACCTGATCCGGAGTCATTAGATCACATGATAAGGCTAGTGCGAAGCTAATAATTAGTTGCAGTCCTGCCGTCCTTCAAAGTGATCATCTATTGTCCAATATTGTGTTGAATATGTAGACGATATACAAAAGATCGAACAAAATACAAAAAACTGTACAAAATTAGTTTTGAAAGTTTCCCTTTTACTTTACACAATGAAAGCAGAGAGCTCAAAGGGTAAAATAGAGTATCTTACAGGTGAACGATTTGTGTAACAGTTTAATATAGGTACATGCAAATCCTCTGCGATAAATGAGAGGGACAAAGGAAGGGTTTTGGAAACCTGTCCATATCAAACCGCAATATCCATTTCTGTTACTTCAATTTCTACAGCAATCCATCCGTGCAGTTTGAGCAAACGTCTAGGCTTTGTGTATTTCCCAAGTGTCCAAAACAGGTGCATACTGAATACATACCAAGATTCTATGTCAATGTCCATGGACCATTGGTTTCATGGTAGATTGTAAGGATCACGAAGCACAACTACCTTTAATTCAACTAGATACATATATACCCTACTAACAGGTGTCAGGTTGTAGGATTTAGTTTTGTTCTGTTCTGGTAGGAAATGTACATCAGCTCATCCTCAATGTAAATTGTGCTTTCTTTGTGCTCATATAGAAACTTATTTTGAAATCTATCAACTGCATTTAAATATTCATGGTCCCCAAGATATCAATGGATCCTATAATCCAGTCTCTTCTAGCCACCAAACATATGTTGCTCCTCTGTCACACATATATTTTATACTCAAGATTGTCATTTAATTTGCTGAGCATATTCATGCCCTGCTGAAGATGAACCCTTGACCCGTTCTCTTGCACAATCCCATTTTGCTTAACTAACATATTCACACAAACACTTTATTTAAACAGACCCTGTATGCTCACATTCAAACAAGGAACAACTAAAGCATGTATTAATTACAATGCAAAGACAAATCTGCATCAATTTAGACATGAATAAACACGCAGGACAGACACAGCATGACAACACTGAAAGACTGTTGGAGGATTATTGTGAAGAGCAGACTGTTATATTCAACACAATCTCACAAACACATCAAAGTGCCTGGGGAGAGTTGCGTATGGCTTCCTAAATAAATGTAATTCAAATCAGATGATGCAGCAGCAGTTTTTGTAAGTGGGAGCTGAAGTGGTGTTCATAAAAGCTGCAACAGCATATTTTGCTTTTAGTAAGATAAAGTGATCATTCTTTTAGAATTTAAAGAACATTTGACAATAAACCAACGTGTAGTTGGTTGGATATGCTTAAAACAAGGTGACCACAAATAGTGTTCCAGATGAATTTAGATGAATTCACAGGTGATTCAGTCTTTAAAATTGTAAAATATTCACCAGTTTATCTAATTTGCAGTCACTTCCAACCCTACCTGGCTTACAACACTGTTTTCTTCTTATCATCTACAATAGATTAAGTTTCACTATGACTGCAGACATGGACGGTTAATACTGTTTATGTAAACTGCTTAGTTGTAATCATAAGGTAAAAATTATCCCTAATCCTAATCTTGAGCATGAACGATAAACCACTTATCTTTTTCATTTTGCCTGTTCTTCACAGGTTGCACTGCAAATAGAAATGAGCAGCTTGCACCCTGGAAGCAACACATAAAGCTAGACGTTTTGAAACCCTGTTTGTGTTGATGGACCCCGATGTCTGCAATTATGTCAGTTTGGCAGGTGGTTTTGCACTCAACAAGAAACATGGGTTTACTCCTGTTCAACAAACAATGAGCTCTCGACTACGCTGAGAAAGCTGGTTTTCAGATACTACTTGTGGAACTAGCCAAGCCACAGCTTTAGAGCCCCTTCTGTGTGAATTGCCAATCCAACTGTGGTGAAAGCACAAGCAGCCCTACTCTTCCTGTGATTGGCCAGCACTTATCAACTTCGATGGCTGGATAGGAATAGCCAGGTAGACCAATCAGAGGCAGAATAAGGCAAGTCATGCCTTCGCCCTAGTAGGGAAAAAACATTGTTCGTTGATCAGAAGTAACATATGTCCAAATGCAAATTAACATATCCAGCATTTTGGGCAGCTCAATGTATGTTGAGAGATTATTCGTCAGTTGTTTGTCTTGCTTCTTTCCCCCCCCCAAAAAAATCAGGCTATTATCAGCAGACAGGGTCACATATACTGTTGGTCTCTTCATAAGCATTAGTGTCTAACATTCTTTCTCGCACGCACGCACGCACGCGCGCACACACACACACACACACACACACGCACGCACGCACGCACACACACACACACACACACACACACACACACAGTTGTGTAAGTCAATGTGACTTGATAGGAAGTGTTGAGAAGCTAAGACTTTACTTCTGGCCTTTAAATCATGCCCTTTTCAAAGAATATTATTCTCTTCTTCACTGACATGTGAGCACACACAAACACAGCCATCGTTGACATTTTCTTGCCACCTGCCTGTGATACACACACACACACACTCACACACACACACACACACACACACACACACACACACACACACACACACACACACACACACACACACACAACCACACTAACACGCAGGAGACTCAGTAAAAGGACACTCCAGCTGCTGCAGGTGGAGGAAGGAGAGGAAACAACAACCTGGAAGCAGAAATGTACCTCATACAACCTGAAGGATCAGCCTCATTATGTTTAACAGTGTATCAAGATGTGTATGCATTATTTATATCGATAGAAAATAGGTTTACTGTAATACATCTTAGGGGATGAGATTCTAATGTTGATTGACATATGTGGTAAAATCAGGATAAACACGCCTTTTCAATTAACCCCACAATACATCAAATCAAAACAATCAACCGAACATTTAAATGTAAAATATATATATATGGTTGGTCCCTTACTTTGTTTTTGACTGAAATGTTATTGGATGGATTCCTTTGAAATATGTGTACAGACTGTCATGGTCCCCGGAGGATACATCCAAATGAACGTGCTGCTCCAAAGAAACAAAATGTTATATATCCAATACTTAGATATATAACTAAATACCTGCAAACTAATGAAACAGCCTCAAGTGTAATTTGTGTTGACCGCAAATTAGCAAATGTTAGGTTAAACAAAGAACGTAACTAGCTTGATACACCAGCTCTTGTTATAACTAAGAATGAAAATTGAAAGTTTTAATGAGCCTCTGTTGGTGAGTGAGATTAACAACACAGAGGGGTGACATAACTATGATACAAGGACACATAAAGAGCCACAGGTCTGTGTTTATTGATTGCCTATGCAAGTATTGCTTCACTTTAATAGGCAAGGTAAGGTACAGGTATATAGCAAAAAAAATTCAGAGGCAATTAGAAGTGCTTTACATCATCATTAACACTCAATAAGAAGACAACAGAAAGGAACACAATTACTAAGATGGAGTCCTAGAGTGACAGTGAGAGTTGTTTACATTCAGTTGAATCAGTTTCTAAACTGCGTCATAGTCTGAAGAAATCTGTCGTATCATTTTAAAGCCAACTCTTTAGCCTCAGAGTGCTTCTCCCAAATGGAGGCAGGAATCCTTCTTGGAACTCTTTCTGACGCCTTCTCCCATCTGCTTTTTGCCATGTTTAATTAACTCAGGACCCGCCCCAGTGAGATGATAGTGAACTGTTCATGAACTTGTCATGAAAAGTTCATGAAATATCAGTGAACCATATTCATGAACAGCTCATAAACAGCTCATAACGAAGTTGATGAACTGTTCATGAAAGTGCCATGAACATTAAATGGCACTAGGGCAGTTCATGAACTACTCATGAAACTCCTGTGCTGGAATGGTTCATGAACAATTCATGGAATATGGTTTTAGGCAGGTTCATGAACAATTCATGAAATGGAGTTTTCAGTGAGTGTGTAGGGATATTCAGTTTTCAACCAAGAACATTTCAAGAATTGTTCATGAACATATCAAGAACTGTTCATACCCAGTCACTGAATATAATTCAATGGCTGTACATGAACTGTTCATGAACCATTGACTGTGGGTCAATTGGCAACCATAGAAAACAACAATTATGTCAATCACAATGGAACTTTACTCAAATTAACAAACAAACAAACAAACATACATGTATACAGGTGGAGCACTACAATGAATCCTATCACTATTTGAAGCAGTTCTTGACACTCAGCTGCACAAAAAATGTTGTTACGGGTCCCAAAAGCTTGGGTACCACAGCAACAATAAATGATTTCTGTAGAAAACAGAAAAGTGCAGCAGCAATAATTATACACAGGATCCGGTTGATCGTCTGGAATGCTTCTTATTCAAAATTCAAAGTACACAGTTACATTCAAATAGCTGAACTTTACAAACATCACATTTCTCCATTTAAGTTATTTGTCTGTCACAGTCAATTACTGTATCTCAAGGAGAAATTCAACATAGTCAATATAAATTATTACATTACATTGCATTTAGCTGACGCTTTTATCCAAAGCGACTTACAATAAGTGCGTTCGACCAACAAAATACAAACTTGAAGAAAACAGAATCATATAAGTACATCAGGTTTCATAGAGCAAAAACATTTCAAGTGCTACTCAACTGGCTTTAGGTAAGCCAGTCCATAAGTGCTTTGTTAATAGTTCTATTGCTCGAAGTGGAGTCGAAAGAGATGAGTTTTCAGTCTGCGCCGGAAGGTGTGTAAGCTATCTGCTGTCCTGATGTCAATGGGGAGCTCATTCCACCATTTTGGAGCCAGGATAGCAAACCCACGTGTTTTTGCTGATGGGAACTTGGGTCCCCTTCGCAGTGCGGGTGCAGCGAGCCGTTTGGTTGATGCAGAGCGGAGTGCACATGCTGGGGTGTACGGTTTAACCATGTCCTGGATGTAGGAAGGACCAGATCCATTCGCAGCATGGTACGCAAGCAGTGGCGTTTCTATATGTACAAAAGTGGTGGGGCACAAAAAACGTAGATGTCTATATATAAGCTTCTGCAGTGAGGTTCATGGCTGGTGAGGCACTGGCACTGACTCTTCAGGTTTACAAATATTATATTTTGACCTAAATCAAAATATAATATTATTTTCAAAAGCTTTTTTTGTCTGACGCTTCAATTAATTTTAAACAGACAGTTCAACAAAAGGATACCCAAAACATGTAATTTTATCATTTAAATATTGAATTGTTCTCTCTTAGTAAGATCCCATTTTCAATAAAATTGCACTTGACATGAAGATTAAGTCCATTTGCCTATCTTTCTGGACAAAAATCTCTATTACTTTTTTGTAAAAGTCCTCCTTATCTTCTTGTAGTTTCAAAAGTCTATCATAAATCTAATCTAATCAATAGATTTATGATTCGAAAATTATAAAAGTAGGGTAGACATGTGGATATTATCCGGCTGAACAAAACGTGCATTTATCTAACAGGTTTGTTTCCCACAGATCTTATTTTGAGCTATTTTCTAAAATCCTATGGAGAAATCTCATTGCTTTTAGGTCGAGGGAAGCCATGCGCAGTTTACTTTAAGCCATGCGCAGTTTACTTTACGCGTCACTGCAGCTCTCTCGTCTCCTCTTCACACACCACACTTTTCGCGGCACACGTACTTACAGCCAATCAGCTCTGAATTATGTGAGATGAGTATGGTGGGGATGGCAGCACTATGCCCCTATGGTCATTCTTTTTTTGCCACACACATTAAATAGGACAATACTCTGAGCATGCGCAGTGTAGTTTTTACAGTCACCATTGACTTAAACAGGGAGAGGGAGGGGCAGGATCGGGTTTTGTCCCACATGGCTCAAAACAGCTAAATAGGCACACACTGTAGACACTAATTAGAAGAACACAGACTAAAACAGCAATGTACAGACGAATCAGATGATTAAACATGATCTTAAAATATATTTTTTGCATTTTTTGGTAATCATTATTTGTAATACTTTCTGCTGACACTAGGTGGGGCTGTGCCCCACCTGCCCCTAATGACCAGTCGCCACTGTACACAAGTACCATTGTCTTGAAGTGGATTCTAGCAGTTACCGGAAGCCAGTGGAGGGAGCGGAGGAGCGGATTGGTTTGGGAACATTTAGGAAGGTTGAAGACCCGACGAGCCGCTGCTTTCTGGATGAGCTGCAGAGGTCGGATGGCACATGCAGGTAGACCAGCCAGGAGGGAGTTGCAGTAGTTTAGGCGTGAGATGATGAGAGCCTGGACCAGAACCTGCGTCGCTTTCTGGGTCAGCTGGGGACGTATCCTCCTGATGTTGTAAAGCGTGTATCTGCAGCAGCGGGTTGTAGCAGCTATGTTTGCAGTGAAGGACAGGTTGTTATCTATAAACACATAACGCTATCAAATAATACTTTCTATCAATATATCTATCTTTACCAAATATAACATATTATGGAGATCACACTGTCAATGTTAATAAACAAAAAAACAAGGCAATGTACCTGCAAGACTGCACTCAGGTAAACAAAACATATTACCCGTGCGCAGCAGCTAACCTGCCTGCGAGACTTCGCTCAGGTCACCTTTACCCAGGCGCGGCTGAAGCCCGCGAAAATGGCATATATTGTTGCCGACAGTTTAGTATTTTTAAAATACCGTTACTATGTCAAACATGCTCAAAACCTTCTGACACACTCTCCTAAACATCTCCAACATCATATCTAATTCACACAAGTTAACATCGATCATTTTCATTATGTACTGACCTGTAGAAAACAGAAAAGTGGAGCAGCAATAATTATACACAGGATCCGGTTGATCGTCTGGATTGCTTCTGAGGAGGGGGCGGAAGTGTCCCCCCTAAGGTAACCCAGATGTCACCGCTCACCTGCCAAAGGTTCCACCTTTGCGCTACTTACTCGTACTGCTTCTCAAACAGTACAGATAAACCATAAAATGATATGAATGTCACCAAAATAAATACAGATAATGTTCAGTTTCAAATTCACTATTGTTTTGTTTTAAGATTAAAAGTTTTAAAAAAGAAAGAAATGTTCAAATAGTAGATGAATATTCAAGAGGTCTTTAAAAACATCACACTGATCATCAAAAGTTCATAAAATGCTCATGAATATTCCAAAATATTCTGAACTTGCCACAATCATCCAAAATTCATGAAATGCTCATAGTCCTGAAAAGTTCATGAAATACTCATGCACACTTTTTGGGGTTTTAATTATAATGTTGTGATTGGCTGGATCATGAAAAGTTCATAAATTGCTCATAAAAGTCTGTCATGAGCAAAACAGGAACTTTATATGAATGAACAATGTTCATAAACATTTCATGAACTGCTCTTTAAAATGGTTCATGAGCATTTTAAGAATTTTGGTTCATGAACATGACAAGTGAACATATAATGAGTTGTTCATGAATGTTTCATGAGTGCTCATGAACAGCTCATAAAGTCATGAACTCCATCTCGCAGGGGCACCTCCCCCATCTGTGTGGGACTTCTGCCTCGGAGAGAAGAAGCATGCATACCACTTTGAAATGGATGAGTTGTGTGGCTCTGCCGCTGCACTGCTCAATGCTAAAGGCTGAATTGTGTCCTGCCTCTGTAATAATTCACCAGCCCTCTGCTCAGCTTTGACAAATTGCTGCATGTTTCTTGGGGTTGCACACAATGAAGTATGAGGGTGCTGTTACACAAGACGTCTGTTTTTACATTTTAAATTAAACCAGGTCGGAGATTGTAATTGAGTTTCTGTGAATAGATCGATCCCCACTAATAATGTGTTGGCAATGTGAGGCTGTATATTCACAGTCATAAGTCTTAAGTAATGACCCTATTTTTTTTTTTTTTTTTTTATTTATCCTTTATTTATCCAGGAATGTCCCATTGAGATACAAGATCTCTTCTTCCAGGGAGTCCTGACCAACACGGCACACAACAAGTTTCAACATAAAACAAAGGCATTAAACAAAAAAAACATACAATTCAAATATAAATACAGAAGGCCATTTGTGCAGTGGCAAGAAGCATAATCACATCAGCAATAGCATCAGGTAAAACAGTTACATGTTTCATGAAGGGCTAATCGTAGCATACCTTTAAAAGCATTTACAGTAGGAAGTGCCTCTAGACAAAGTTTTACTTGCAGCGTATTCCATAAAAAGGGAGCATAGTGGGAGAATGCAGCTTTACCAAGCTCTGACTGCATCAAAGGAACATTTAAAAGCATCCCATTTGCTGCTCGTCTAGTATTAAAAAAGCAAGTATAAAATGACAGAAGTCTGGAGATATATAAGGGCAGCTTACCTAGCAATGACTTAAGGATAAAAATCAACATGTGTGATTGTCTTCTTTGGTACAGAGAGGACCATCCTAAGGACTGATACAAAGTGCAGTGGTGGGTGCGAGAGCCTGCACCCGTTACAAAACGTATAGCAGTATGGTACGCAGAGTCCAGCTTTTTAAGCAGGGAGGAAGAAGCATGCATATAGATCACATCGCCATAGTCTAATACAGACAGAAAGGAACTCTGCACAATTCTCTTCCTGGCTTCAGACGGGAAACATTTCCTTAAACGAAAGAAAAAGCCCAGTTTAGGTCTAAGTTTTCTCAGTAGGTTCCCAATATGAACATCAAAGGCCATCTTTTCATCAATCCATATGCCCAGATATTTGTAGGATGCTACTTTGTCAAGGCATGTCCCTTCCAGTGTAAGAATCGGAGGGACAGCTGTATTAGCTCGAGAGCGAGAGAAGGTCATGTACTTGGTCTTTTTTGCATTAAGGACCAGTCTTAGCCTTAGCAAGGAGTGTTGCAGTGTATTACAAGCATCCTGTAGAAGCTCTATAGCCTGAGTTAAAGAGGAAGCCACTGTATAAACAACTGTATCATCGGCGTATAAATGAAACCGTGCTGGGTTTATCCCATTTCCTAGTTCATTTATAAAGATGGAGAATAAGACAGGGGCCAAAATAGAGCCTTGTGGAACACCTTTGTTTATAGTAAGAGCAGCTGAGGTATAATCTTCTACTGAGACACACTGAGTTCTTTCAGATAGATAGTTTTTAAACCAGCTCAAAGCCATTTTGCCAAGACCTATGCAGCCAAGCCTCTGCAGTAGCAATGCATGATCCACAGAATCAAAAGCTTTAGACAGATCAACAAACAATGCTGCACAGTGTTTTTTCTTGTCTAGTGCTTCAATGATGTCATTTGAGACTAGCATAGCCGCTGAAGTAGTACTATGGCCTGATCTGAAGCCGGACTGAGACTCGCTAAGAATATTATGGTCAGTTAGAAACTTTTTCAGTTGTTCGTTTACAAGAGATTCAAAGACTTTGGCCATTACAGACAGTCTGGAAATAGGGCGATAATTATTTAGGTCAGAGGGGTCTCCGCCCTTTAACAAGGGGAGAACCATGGCCGACTTCCATGAGCTAGGTAATTCACCAGCATAAAGACTGAGATTCAGAATAGAGGTTATGGGTTCTGCAATCAGACCTGCAGCAACTTTGAAGAAGAACGGCTCTATCTTGTCTGGGCCTGAAGATTTCTTTACATCTAGGCTCATTAAAGCTTTGTGAACCTGAGAGGTCAAGATGGGGGCAAAGGTGAACAGTTGATCAGGGTCAAGTGGCGGAGGACCTGGCTCTCCTTCTGCAGCGATCATCCCTGAGTTGCTAGAATCAAAGATTGAGCCAGCAGAAATAAAATGATTATTAAAGCTGTCTGCAATATCCATTTTGCCCTTGATTTCACTCTGATTTACCCTTAAGAGATCAGGAAGGCTGTTTGGAGTGATAGAACCTGAGGAGGATTTAACAAGTTTCCAAAACTTTGTAGGGTTATTCAAATTGTCATGTATTGCATTAAGATAGTAGGCACATTTAGAGTTTTTAATCAGCTTAGTGCATTTGTTTCTTAATGTCCTATACAGATTCCAATCTAATGGAATATTCGATTTCTTTGCTTTAGCCCAGGCAGTGTCTCTCTGTCGAATGAGAGAGGATATAGAATCATTAAACCAGGGGTTGTCTTTACCGCTTATCCTAGATGTCCTAAAAGGAGCATGCTTGTCACATATAGCCAAGAAGGTGGATTTAAAATAATTCCATGCTAACTCAACATCGGTCATAAGTGAAACAATGTGTAAATCACTATTAAAAACATCATGTAGAAACGCCTGCTCATCGAAATGTTTGAATCGCCTCTTGTGAATGAAACGTGGCTTTCCTTTAGGGATCTTACAGGTTCTCACACAAGCAATTGCGCAGTGGTCGCTTATATCATTACAAAACGTGCCTACTGCGGAGAAACGCTGAGGTGCGTTTGTAAGAATAACATCAATCAAAGTGGACTTCTCTAAATCTTTTTGGTTTAACCGAGTTGGCGAGTTAACTAGTTGCACCAAACAGAGAGAGTCACAAGTGTCCTTGAAAGAGTTTTGTAAATCCGTTTGCCAGTCCCAGTTTAGGTCTCCGAGTAAAACCATCTCGGATTTAGTCCAGTTATGGAGAAGATTGGAGAGTATATTCGTGGCTTCGCTTGAGGCAGCGGGCGGGCGGTAGCATCCGATCACTATAATGTCTGAACCACTTGGGAGCAATAGTTTAATTACAGAGAGTTCAAAGCATTTTGGTTTTGTTAGGGATTCGATGCAGGTGCAGTCTAAATGGTTTTTAACATAAATCGCAACCCCGCCCCCTTTTCCCACACGGTCTGTTCTAAAGACATTGTAATCTTTTATATTTATCATATCATTTGTAATCGACTTTTTGAGCCACGTCTCAGAAAGGACAATGATATCAGAGTCAGTCGAATCGGCCCATATTCTGATGGAGTCCATTTTATTAATCATGCTGCGAACATTAAGGTGAAAAAGACGTAATCCGTCTTTCGTTCTAAACTCCTCTGGTGTTTGCAGCTGAGACAGTTCTGGGCCTGGATTCGGTTTCACGTTACCCGACATCAGGAGTAGGAGAATTAGAAGCCAGGTCCTCCTCGCTGGGCTGGTCGGCTTGCCGTCGCAAGTGCGCGCTGCATAGGGGGAAAGTCTCCCATTTCCCTGGGCCCATAGACAGCGTAGTCCTCGCGGCAGAACCCCGGGTAGATGAGACGTCCATGAGAGAAGGTCCTCCGCGAGCAGCGGGGTTGTCATCATGGCAACAACTCTTCCTAAATCCGGGGAAGCCATGGTGCCTGGGGTAGGCCACACATCAAGCGCAGGTGTGTCTTGTGGGTGTTCAGCGTCGGGAGCGACACCGGTCCCGGAGATCCCCAGCACCAGGTAGCCGACCAGGTAGAATAGCAGGGGAGGTAGCCACATCATATATAAAAATAAAATAACTTTATAAACGTCTTCCTTTTGACCGAAGAACAACCGTCTTCGCTATTGACTGGATATGGTGGTAATTTGGTAATATGGATTGTCTTGATGTATTCTACTAATATTCTACAGTCAACTCGGTGTCACGGCAAGACGTGAACATGTGACGATTTACCATGCTGGGAGACGTGAAGATGTCACGATTTCGTCCCTTCAAACGTGACAGTTACACCGTATTGTTAATATGGCCCAACCAGTGGAGATATACCCGGAAATGCCAAGCAAATGCTACCCCGACGGTCGGTTGTTATTGTCAATATTAATATAATGATGATTTATTTGTAATAGTCACACTCGATTTCGCCGATTTTCTTGTTGCCCCAGCTGGTCGACACCTCTTTTAGCAGAAACAAAGGCTACATTAAAGGTGGGGTAGGTAAGTTTCAGAAACCGGCTCGAGTGCATTAAAATTTGAAAGTACACAGCCGAAAAGAATCCGCCCTTTCCTTCAGACTTCCTTACAGAGCACCTCCTCCAACACATATGAACGCGCACATGACGTCAGCAGACTGGTGAAAGTGGCCGCCTGTTGCTGGCGAGTCATTGAAGTACTGCTGCAATGCACGCCCAATGACGGCACGCCCAATGAGGGCACGAGATACATTTGTGGTGCACAAGATGGAAGGCTGACGACCCGTCCGTAATAACAGACAGGGCGGCAATCCAATCCGATTGGTTGTACTTTTTACAGTATTACGGCTTCCACAGATGACATTTTTGTATGGATTTTTTGTCAAAGCACTTAAGACATTCATTGCTATCGGGATGTTAAGAGCATTCCATGGAATATAACAAAAAGTGTATCTCGAGCCGGTTTCTGAAACTTACTTACCCCACCTTTAATGTATTAAATCCATGTTAATCCATGTGTGTGGATGTGGAATTAACGGACGTGACGTTGTGCGATTGCGTTGCCAGTCAACAGCTTCGGTTCATGTTAATTTGCAAACTCTTCAACTAGAACCGTAGTTATATTTAAAAAATGTTAGAAGGCCTCACAAAATACTTTAATGTAAACTAACATTTAAATGTGAAGGAATGTGTGTATAACAAAATACATCCGTCATAAAAAATACTGGAAACGGACGTAGGCAAGGTCATCAGCTCAGTGATTCGATGGTTTAGCCGCAATGCACGTTGGGAAATGGTGTTTATGCGATGTGGAATCCGAAAACATTTATAAAAAAAAAAATTGTAATTGGCATTGTAATACACGGTTCGGCTGCATTAAATATTACATATCTGCCGTAGTTCTCTATTTATAGAGCCCTGATGAGAAGACTTCTAGACAAACAGGAGGAACTGAAAACGTGACATGGATCATAAATATATCAGCAATTAAACAACATCTTACATTTATTTTCACACAATGCGTCTCCTTGCAGTATCAACGCTAATTCGGCTGACTTTTATATTTGATCCAATTGGTAGATAGGCTGTATTTACACCATAACGGTGCACAGCCAGGGCCGCCTTAATGCACGGGCTGACCTGGGCTAATAAATAACCTCGGAATATCGAATTTCATCGATTTCCTCTGTGTGTGATTCTCGGAATTAAATCACCGGACAATTACACACAGCAAATATTCGGAGAAACTTTGAAAGAAAGCATCCGTAAGGTGGAGTTTCTGAATTAGAAGCAATGTCGTAGATTTGTATTGAAACGAATCGCCGAATTTAGGAGATTTCAGAGGATAAATTGCCTAAATCAACAGCATTTCTGTTGAGGTGCCGATTCTCCGCCCCCTGTGGAGAGCAGCATGCAGACAAAGAGAGAGGAACAGTTACATAGGCATTAATTCCGCGACTATTACCATTTTTGAACTAAAGAAAGTGGTTAATGCGTGGTATGAGAATGTTATATGAATTGCTGAATTTAGCTGTTGTGTTTTTGGGAAGAAACGGTGAGAGAAAATTAAAGTCTATGCTTTTGGACGGAAAAAAGCAAAGCACCACTAAAATAAGCATAGTGGTTGTTGATTTGAGAATCAGTACTAAATAGTCATTATTTCCGCGATTATTACCATTTTTGAACCAAAGACAGTGGTTAATGCGTGGTGTGAGAATGTCATAATATGGATTGCTGAACACAACATTATGAGTAAGAAGGCTCTCATAATTAAACAAGATATTTATCTAACCCCCTCTGAAAGTCTCCCTAATTCGGATTAAAACTAGGCTGGAAGAGTTTTTGTCACGCTGAGTTGTTGAGAGTTTTTATGTTTGTTTGTCTAATTGCAGTGTTTGTTTTATTGTACTAACCGTTAAACATGGGTAATACTGTCTCCACAAACGAGTCCGTTGATAAGAGGAAAAATGATTCACGCACCAACACACTTACAAAAAATCCTATTACAGACAGCCATTACACGCACATGTTTTCCCCTAATATGCCGTCTGGAATTGTCGGAAGAAGCTTGGATTGGACTAAAGTTATGCCGTTCACATCGTTACTTTGTGAGCATTCACAACAGAATAGTCAGAAAGGACAGATTCTGTTTGATTGGCCGTTAACGGGCACTTTTGACATGGCCGTGTTGTGGCAGGCATTCAAATTAATTGAACATGAGGCGAATTGCTCTTGGGATGTAACGTACATGAAGGACTGCGTTAAAGCTTGGATGACTATTGCAGAAAAAAGAGGTTACGATGAGCGAAAAAATGAAAAGTCAGTTGGCACCGAGCGAGGCTCCATTGAGCTCAAAGCTCTGATTGATAGAGTTTCTAAATGCGCAGCTAGTTGTCATTTGCTTAGCCTAGAGGCTGTTTTTGATGTTAAATCAGAGAACATGTCCAGAATTAAAGAAAGACACGGAAAGGACGTCGCAGCCATTGCGAAATCAGTTATGTACGATTGGTTGAAAAGACAAGGCAAAACTCCCAGTACAGCTCAGCTAATTTCCATTTTAACAGACGCTGGGCTGCTGGAGGAAAAGCAGGCTGTAGCTCTCTGCGCACAAATAATTCCCGCGATAGGACTCTCAAATTCTGAGGCAAGAAACTCCGATGATGATTTATTAATGTCAGCTGCAGCTATCATGAATAAAAATAGGTTGACATATCAGGCAGGACAGTATAGACAACGAGAAATTGACCAGCAGGAACAAAGTGCAGCGGACAGTGGAGACGAAATGCCAGATAGCAGCTCATTACACACCCCGACCTCTGGCTCCGCAACGAAAATGTTACACAATCCAAACACACCGTACGGCACCAGTTTTAAGGACTATGTCCCTCATAGAATTATCACAAGACTGCGAACATCTCAGGATAATAATTCTGCTGAAACTGTGACAGCACCGACAATACTGATAGGAGAGATTCCAGTTTATAAGCCTTGGACACCCGCTGAGGTTATGGATGTCACTAATCACGCTCCAAGTCCCACTAAAAGCCCAGATGAGTATCTGTCGTGGTTGACTAATGTCTGCTCAGTTTATAACTGTCTAGTTCATGATGTTAAACAGCTGATAATCCTAACATACAAGGCAGATTGGCCCACATGTAGGGAGGAATTCAAATTCCCTGCCTGTACGCCTGCAGGTGACTGGCCTGCGACACAGACACGTGATGTGTGGAGCCAGACTGTAGCTGCTGTTGCAATCAAAGCATGCGCCAAATCTCACACAGATTTTTCGCTGGTGATGGCTTGCGTACAGAACCCAACAGAAACTCTCCCAGAATTTCTCCAGCATTTCATGACAGTGTGGGATAATAATGCGGGCATTAAAAGAGAGGGCAATGATTTGTTCGCCAATCAGACTTTGTTACATAATTTAATCCCTGAAACAGCTCAGGCGTATATGATGGCTACCCCAGATTGGCAAATTAAAACATGGGAATTAACATTAGCAACAATACGCGCGTTACACAGAAATCAGATATTTCTGACCCCCAGAATTGCCCAGCTGATGCAAAAGTTGCCTCAAAATACACAGGCTTATCAGAGTGCGGATAACTCCCAGCAGTTTCAGGGACAAAACCGCACACAGCAGTATCAAAATCAGGGAAGATCACAGAGTTATCAAGACAAGGGCAGACAGCAGCAGAATAAAAATTCCAAAAAGTTGATGCCGTGTCACATCTGTGGCGCAACGAATCACTGGGCGGGACAGTGCGAGCGGCGCTGGCAAGCACAGCAGGATGCACAACCCTTGCCTGCTCTCCCCCAGCCCCCCCGCCAACACCCGGCATTACTGCCTCCCCCTCCCCTTAACAGTCAATATGACAGGCAGGGGCAAAACGGTCAGCAAAGTCAATTTAACAGAAGATAGAGGTGCCATGATGAAGAAATAGGGTCAAATTCACAGCATTTCCCCATTCAAGCAGCAACAATTCGCCTTTCCAATAACCCGCGTGAAGATCCGATTATGCCCGTTGATTTCAGTGGTAAGGCGGTAAGGAAAAAGTGTGTGAAGCAACCAATAATTTTGTTACAACAATGGGAGTTTCTGGCATTCCTATGTCAGAGCCCGTTTCAGAGAAAATTAATATTTCAATCGAAGGATCACATGTCCAACAATCTTTCATTATTTCAGATGGAAGTCCTATTAATCTAATGGGCAGAGATTTGCTTTGTAAATTACAAGCAACAATACATTGCACTCCAGATGGATTGTTTTTGACTATTCCTGACAGCAAAGTCTATCAAGCTGTCCAATTCATTCAATCATCTCAAGACAACCTTTATTGTTGGTCATTTCCAGATTTCAACATGATTTCTGTTTTCTCAACAACAGGAATTCAGAAAAGTGCTAGCATTTCCCCTGTGTGTGCTTCTTTAATGTCCCTTATGCGGCCTGTATTGAATTGTCACTGCACAGCTGCTTTTAACCCATCAGATGACTATGCACTATCAGTAAGAGGTTTTTGCAACAGCTCAGATCAGTTGGAATGTGAACAGTTTCTATTTTTAGGACCCCAGGGGTGCGCATTGCCTGTTAGGCTCACACCCTCACAGCAAGTTTGTTATGCTGCAGACACGATCCCTCACCTCACAATAGCAGTCACTTCAGGAAGTGAACCTGAGGAAGCGGGGGCCATGGCAGCCCACTGCCATGCTCTGCTGAGGGCTGCAAAAGCTTCTCTCACACACACACACACACACACACACACACACACACACACACACACACACACACACACACACACACACACACACACACACACACACACACACACACACACACACACACACACACACACACACACACACACACACACACACACACACACACACACACACACACACACACACACACACACACATGATCTAATTAACCTCAGAGAACCACATTACATGCTGCATCTCTCTGAGCAACTTTCTCTCCCTCATAGCATATTTGTTCATTTACAGCCACCTGCACCCACACAATATGGACCCCCTTCAGATTTTTCTGAGGTTCCGGCCACATTATGGGCTAAACACAAGAATCATGTGGGGTTTGTTTGTTCAGCCCCTCCACACAGAGTCACACTTAAAGCCAATGCCAGATTTCCAGCTATCAGACAGTACAATTTACCCCATAGAGCCATTTTGGGAATTGAAGGAGTCATCCAATCTCTGCTCGATCAGGGCGTGTTAAGATACACGACCAGCCCATGTAACACTCTGATTCTGCCCATACCTAAACACAATCGCCCTGATGAATGGCGTTTTGTCCAAGATTTGCAAGCTATTAACGCTATTGTCATTCCGACAGCTCCTATAGTGCCTGACACTAATTCAATTCTTGCATCATTACCGTCAGATTCGAAATGTTACACAGTAATCGATTTGTGTTCAGCATTTTTCTCTGTTCCTCAGCCAGTATCTGTTTGCATTTACTTTTAAAGGTAAACAAATCACATACACGCGCCTCCCACAGGGGTATGTAGAGTCGCCTATTGTGTACGCTGCAGCTGTTAAGAGAGATCTGGACACTTTGGTCCTTACAGGAGGTAGTACCTTGCTTCAGTACGCAGATGACCTGTTGTTAGCTTCTCCCAACATGGACGCATGTCGCATCGACTCCATTTTGCTCATGAAAAGACTTTCTGAATGCGGACACAGAGCATCCCTGTCTAAGTTGCAGTACTGCCAGACTGAGGTCACGTATCTGGGTCACATTCTGAGGGATGGACACCGACTCCTCTCGCCAGCAAGGATTTGCCTTTTGAACAAAGTGGCACCACCCCGCACAAAGAAAGACATGCTGTCTTTTTTGGGCATGGCTAACTATTGCAGACACTGGATATACGAGTACGCTGCTATGGACTCTGTCCTGCGTATTGCCACTCTGCAGGCTGCTCCTAACATTGTTCAATGGTCTGAGGACATGCACACAGCTTTTCAGGACTTAAAGCGAGCCCTGACATCAGCTCCTGCCCTGGGGCTCCCTGATTACCATCAGCCCTTTCACCTGCACGTCCATGAGAAGGGGGGCTTTGCAACGGGCATCTTGGTACAGAAGCATGGCTCTAATTTCCGGCCTGTTGCATACTACTCATCTCGACTCTCCCCTGTGGTACTTGGTATGCCTTCATGTCTGCGGGCAGTGGCCGCAGTTGCAATTGTTATCAAACAATCCTCTCCCATTGTACTGGCCAGTGACTGTGTAGTACATGTCCCACATGCAGTTTTGCATATTCTGAACACCTCTGCTACTCAGCATATGACAGCAGCAAGGCGCTCTGGTTATGAAGCAATAATTCTTTCAAGCCCACACATCACACTTAAACGCTCTCCCTCTCTAAACCCAGCTACGCTGGTACCAATTCCAGATTTTGAAATCACACATGACTGTGTCACAACGATTGACATGTCTTCTATATGTTGCAAACTCCTATCCCTAATTCAGATATGATTCTATACACAGACGGATCTGCAAGCAGGCCGTCTGACACAGTACACTTAGCAGGCTATGCTGTTGTAAATGACTGGGAAGTTTTAGAAAGCCGGGCCTTGCCAAATGGCACGTCGGCTAAGGCCTCAGAGTTGTATGCTCTGCTGAGGGCGTGTATTTTGGCTAAAGATAGAGTTGCAACCATTTTCACAGACTCCAGGTATGCATTTGGTGTGTGCCATGATTTTGGTGTCTTGTGAAAAATGCGCGGTTTCTTAACATCGG
This sequence comes from Pseudochaenichthys georgianus, assembly GCF_902827115.2. NCBI lineage: Eukaryota > Metazoa > Chordata > Actinopteri > Perciformes > Channichthyidae > Pseudochaenichthys > Pseudochaenichthys georgianus. The sequence goes on from NC_047509.1 coordinate 8,234,098, forward strand.
CAGGTAAGCCTATTCAACATCATGCGTTAGTAGCTCAGTTATTAGACGCTATCATGAACCCTACACAGCTAGCAGTAGTTAAGTGCGCTGCTCACACAAATTCTGATGATCCTATTTCGCGTGGAAATGCGTTAGCCGACACCGCGGCTAAACAAGCAGCCGTTTCCTGCTCTTCTATGGTGCTCCAATGCCGCTTGACACAATCCGCAGAGCCCATTTCTTTGCCTTCCTTTAATGATGTTGCGGACATGCAAGCCCGCGCTGATGTTAGGGAGAAAGATTTATGGCTAAGACGAGGTTGTACACTTGACGCTGAGTCCAGCTTGTGGCTCCACCCAGATGGACGGATGGTCTGTCCACGTTCGTTCCTCCATGTTTTGGCACATGTTGCACATGGTAAATCACATGTAGGAAAAGGAGGGATGAATGGGATTATAAAGTCCCAATGGTTTGCTCCAGGCATTACACTAGCTACACAGACCCTGGTAGACAGATGCATGATATGCCAGCAGACAAGACGAAGAAGTGGTCAAATTCAGCATGAACACTTACCGCCCCCCTCGGGGCCCTTTGTAAATATGCAAATTGACTTTTCACATATGCCACCATGCCAAGGATTCAAATATCTTTTGGCAATAGTGTGCCAGTTCTCCAAATGGGTAGAGGCCTACCCTACCAGAAAAGAAGACGCTAGAACAGTTGTAAAGTGTCTTCTCAAAGATGTTATTCCTAGATTTGGTGTGCCCACAGGAATTAACAGTGACAGAGGTCCAGCATTCATTTCTAAGATAACCCAGAGTCTAGCTACAGTGTTAGGGTTCAAATGGCAATTGCATGTTCCCTATCACCCACAGAGCTCAGGACAGGTTGAGAGAATGAACTTGACTATAAAGGAGAAACTCACTAAAACAATGTTGACCACAGGACTAAAATGGGTAGACGCGCTGCCGCTAGTTCTGTGCTCCATCAAAAGCTCACCAAATGCAACAACAGGGCTTAGCCCACACAAGGTATTGATGGGAAGGGTAATGTTCGCAGGATCTAGCCCCCCAGTAACACCCCACAAACTCACTCTTTTGTGGACAGATGATTACATGACTAACTATGTCAAATATCTAACTGACATTGTCACAATCTTAAGGAGAACCCAAATGCAGCACTCGAGAAACCAAGGAGAATTGGTAATATACTTTATTGGAGATTCCACTGGATCGGAGGAATACCAACCGGGCAGTATAACGCACCGGAGGACAGCGGGCAGAAGGTGAGTCAGGGACAGGCAGAGGGTCAGGGAGTAAGCGAGGCGGTCAGCGTGGATACATGCAGGGTCGGATAACAGGCCAGGCAGGATAGTCGAGGGACAGGCAGGATCAGGAAACAGGCAGAGCAGGCAGGTCGGGGACAGGCAGGGTCGGAACCGGGTAGGCAATCTAGTGTTGAACGCTGGAGAGACAAGCATGAGGCAAAGTACAATCTGGCAAAGAGTGTGTGTCAGGTGCAGGTTTAAATACTGGCAGAAGCTAATGGGTGCAGAAGAGAAAGAGAGTGAGTTAACGAGTGGGTGTGGAAAACAGGTGAGACAGGTGAATGGAAAACTACTGGTGAATGATGGAGCAGACTATGACAGACATGTTGAGAAAGTTTCACAGGCAGGTGGAGCCCACACACCCCTTTCAGATTGGTGATAATGTACTAATCAAATCTCTTGAAAAAGATGCTCTGTCTCCCAGGTGGAAAGGTCCTTTCCAGGTGTTAATAGTGACCAGAACAGCCCTGAGAGTACAAGGGAGACCGGAGTGGATTCACGCAACAAGATGTCGTCTCTCCCCTCTACCGGATGATGGCGTGTGAAGGCAGTCATCATCATCGTCATGCTGGGTCTTCTGTACCTGGCCAAGGACGCCCTGCTAGATGGAGCTGTGGAAATCCCAACGACAGGTGGCGAGGGATCTCGCCCGTCTGAGGAAGAAAATAAGGTGCTCTTATCTACGAGCGCAGACGACTTGACCACTCAGGGCCCAGACCCTGAGGGCAAAACGACACCAACGGGCAAATCAGTGCCTAGCGACAAGGACAGGTTGTATCCAATCACCACACAGACATTCAGTATGGTGCAAGAGACACAACGAGAAAGAAAAGGAGGAAGAATCAGGAGCATTGTCTCCCTCCCTGATCATAAATCAGAGACTATTTCTTTTAACTGTCCAGCTTTAATATGTGATCCATCTAACTGTATTATTATATTTTATGTGTCCTTAGTTCACTCAACGTGGAAGATATATCCAATGGACCAGTACCGTGCGGACAGGGTGGCGTCGGAGGTGGTGAGAATAGCACTCGACACCATTGAAGACATGCCCCCAGAACTGTGGTGTAGCACTAGAGAACAGGTTAAGACACTGATAAAGGATAAAGTAACATTTAGAGTGAGGACACCAGATTACCAGGTTCCCAATCCAGGTGCTACTGCATGCAAACTGTCTGGACCAGATAGAAAAACAAATGTTCTATCCACTCCACTTAAACACTCAGGAGGTGATGTAGATTTTTCAAAAAAGGCCTTAATCACTCCTTTTAAACGAACTAAAACTAATTCTGAAGTAAGTTTAATGTTAGACTACGCACATGAACGTAATATTAGCAACTGTTGGCTGTGCCAAAATATGCCAGAATCCATGCATTCTCCCATGTTTAGCCCAATTCCTTTCACAAAAGTGGATTATAAATTAGTCAGTTGGAACTTCATTGACTCTAGGATTAGCGATGAGGCTGAGGACTGCTATACTCCTTCATACCCAACAGACTCTGATAAACCGTTACAGTACGAGGGTCTGGTCTCTCTCATTGTTGAGACAGTAAATAAAAATTACCTGCCTGACGGTTTCAAACGATTGATGTTTTTAAAACTAATATATGTGAAGAAATACATTAACCTAGCTTTTGAATACTGATTCCAGTTAGCTCTGGTACAAACTAATTGTTCGGTTAATTCCACAAGTCCAACATGCACAAAACAACCACACATGGCATCTTTGCTGGTTGAAGCTTTGGTAACAGTTGTACCCTGGTTTGGCTCCAGAACAGTGGACTCCGTTGAGGTTCAAATACATGATTGTACGCAACCAATACCCCTAGGCAATCCCCCTACACGTGACTGTTCAATATATGTTCCCCCAATTGTAGTACACGAATGGAAGAATGTGTCCATCTGTTTCCAGAATGAAGCAGGATCTCACACCTCTCCAGATGTGGGACACAGCGACTGTAATACCATAGTGAGGGTAAAATTAGCCAGAATTCCCCTCCCACAGAGAGTTTACTTAGTTTGTGTCGACCGATCGTATGGCTGCGTGCCGTATGACGTTTTTTATGGCACCTGTTATCTAGCCTACCTAATTCCTTTAATCTGTAAAGTAGAGACAAATGAGATTGCAGCGATACTTCCCTCTCTACACAGGAACAGCAGGTCCATTACAAAAGGACAACAGGTAGCGAGCCTACTTTTGCCTTGGTACGGCATTTATGTTAGTCAGCAGGAAATCATGGCATTATCCAAAGTAGTGGAAAATCATCTAAATGTATCAAACACAGCAATGTTAGCTGAACATAAAGAATTGCAAGAAGTTAGGACAGTCGCATCATTTACATAATTATCCACATAAACAAACAGGTACCAATAAACAAACAGGTACCAATAGCTTCCGATTGACTACCATCCAACCGAGCTTTAAAAACATTTAGTGGCACCAGATTGTTCAGTTTCCATTTCATTTGCAGACTATTCCAAGACAGAGGAGCTCCACATCTAAAAGCTGTCTTCCCTAAGACAGTCCTAGCAGTTGGCACATTTAATAAAAACACAGCATTCGATCTCAGGCAGTAGCCACTTACAATTTTTCGTGAGATCAGGGAGCAGATATAAGATGGAAGTTTCCCTAACATGGCTTTGTATATAAAAATGTACCAGTGACTGAGCCTCCGTACAGTTAGTGAAAGCAAACCAGCCCTTGCTTACAGGGTACTGTGATGGGTTAATGCTTTACAGTTTGTCAAAAATCTCAGTGCACTGTGATACGCAGCATCTAACTTGACCAGGCAATTGGCAGGTGCATTCATATACATCAAATCACCATAGTCCAGCACAGGTAAAAAGGTCACAGTGACTAGCCTTTTCCTGGTCTCAAGCGAGAAACAGGACTTGTTCCTGTAGAAGAAACCTAGCCTAACCCTCAGCTTTTTATGCAGGTTATTGACATGAAGTTTAAAAGAGAGACAATCATCAAGCCGGATACCAAGGTATTTGTAACAGGTAACCACTTCAAGTTGTATTCCTTGCATAGTTACAATATCCAAAACAGGCTCTGGGGCATCATTTATAACCCCGTGCGTAGGATTCACGTGGGAAGGTTGCTTACGTAGTAGAAATCCAAAAAATAGGTACAGAAATGTCCAGACATTTTCCGATTCACCAAACATTTGCGTACCGGCGAGGAAAGTGCGTACAGCACTTCCTACGCCGGTTTCCCTTTATAAATCACAACCGACTCGAAATGCGGTGCAGCTTTTGCGGGCTTCACGTAACGCCCATATTTGCCTAGAAATAGTCAAAGAAACGCCCATTCATTCATTCTGACTGACTTTATGAAGGAGATCGCAGGAAATGACGACAGAACAGCTAAAAAAGACATCTCACACCCGTGTCAGATTTTGGTTATTTTGGGGAGGTCGAGATAAATCATATTGTTTGGTGGATGCAGTTTGAACCAGAGTAGCAGCATGGAGGTCGGATCGTCAACAAAATAAATAAATAAATGGCCCGAAAAAGGTTAATGACAAAAACAATACACATAGCCTTCCTCAGGCAGTGTGTTTGTACCGGGGACAGGAGACTGTAAGAAGTGATCGGGGAATCCCTCCGGAGTGGAGTCATGACGACTGGATCTGAATTATTTATTTGTATTTGGTGGTTTGTGTCCCAGCTGTCGATCAGCTGTGCGCAGTTCACCAGTTAAAGGAAATACAACTAATGTGTTGTGTTATATTAGCTGTACAATTTACCACATATGGTGTTCTTAGCTTCCATACCTCCTGTGTTTTACCAGCGACTTATCAAGTCTTGGCAAACGGCATAAAACACGATTAAACATGGTAGTATATAAAACCATGCTCCTATCTACAACCTATAGAAATGCAAAACCTTATCATTTATGAGAAAACATTTCATAACATTAACACAACATATTCAAGGTGGTTTTCAATAACATATCCATATTTTTTTTTTTCTCCAAGTTATGTTTTTGTGTGCACTGAGGAGTCTCAAACAGGCCTTTGTTTAATCATTTTAAGATTGGCTTTAATCAATGTTTGAAAATGAATTCTTCATATATGATAAATGAGAGGCAACATTTTATTTATGGTATTATTTACACATATTTCTCTCCATTCTTCCTCCTGCCAACGGTGTCGCAGTTTCTCGTCTCTCCCGTTGTTGTGCTTAGTGCGTACGCATGGGTTAGAGTTTGAGTGGAGGACCGCACATTTTCCCGTCAAGTTAGTATTTTATAAATCGCAAACATTGCGTAGAAACTGGCGTATCTTTTGAGCGTATATCCCTTTATAAATTATGCCCCTGGTGTCTTTTTAGCTTTAGAAAAGAGCATTACCTTGGTTTTCTCAACATTTAAAAGAAACTTTAGTTCAGAGAACTGAGTCTGAATAATGTTAAAAACAGCCTGTAATTTAAGACCAGCCTCCTTAATGGAGGGACCTGCACAGTACATCATGGTATCATCCGCATAAAAATGTAAAGTAGCTTCATCCACATTTTCACCTAAACTGTTGATGTAGATAGAGAATAAAAGTGGACCTAAAACAGAACCTTGGGGAACACCATTTGCAATGTTCAACCACTCAGAAGACAGCCCATAAAAATGAACACATTGGGACCTTTCAGAGAGGTAGTTCACAAACCACCCCACTGCATGGCTGGATATGCCTATACTGGCTAGCCTCTGCTTTAAAATGTGATGATCGCGTGTCAAACGCTTTTGAAAGGTCAATAAATAGAGCTGCACAACTCTGCTTATTATTTAAAATACTCGCCACATCATTCACCACTTTCATTGTGGCAGTTCTGGTGCTATGTTGCTTTCTGAAGCCTGACTGATGTTTAGACAGGATGTCATTTGTACATAAAAACACCTTTACCTGTTCACTCACTAAGCGTTCAAGAACCTTAGAACTGACAACTTAGAGATTGGCCGATAGTTATTTAATAAGGTGGCCTCCCCTCCTTTTAGCAAAGGCAGGACATACGCTGACTTCCACAATTTTGGAATTGTGTTAGTGCTGAGGGAGAGGTTAAAAAGAGTAGTGAGAGGTGGAGCAATACAATCTGCAGCTATCTTTAAAAAGAAAGGTTCTACGTTGTCCAGGCCAGCCGGTTTCTTAGGATCTAGCCCCAGTGAGATGATAGTGAACTGTTCATGAACTTGTCATGAAAAGTTCATGAAATATTAGTGAACCATAGTCATGAACAGCTCATAAACAGCTCATAACAAAGTTGATGAACTGTTCATGAAAGTGCCATGAACATTAAATGGCACTAGGGCAGTTCATGTACTACTCATGAAACTCCTGTGCTGGAATGGTTCATGAACAATTCATGGAATATGGTTTTAGGCAGGTTCATGAACAATTCATGAAATGGAGTTTTCAGTGAGTGTGTAGGGATATTCAACCAAGAACATTTCATGAACCGTTCATGAACAGTTCATACCCAGTCACTGAATATAATTCAATGGCTGGCTATGAACTGTTCATGAACTGTTCATGTACATGAACTGTTCATGAACCACTGACTGTGGGTCAATTGGCAACCATAGAAAACAACAATTATGTCAATCACAATGGAACTTTACTCAAATTAACAAACAAACAAACAAACAAACATACATGTATACAGGTGGAGCACTACAATTAATCCTATCACTATTTGAAGCAGTTCTTGACACACAGCTGCACAACATTTTTTGTTACGGGTCCCAAAAGCTTGGGTACCACAGCAACAATAAATGATTTCTGTAGAAAACAGAAAAGTGCAGCAGCAATAATTATACACAGGATCCGGTTGATCGTCTGGAATGCTTCTTATTCAAAATTCAAAGTACACAGTTACATTCAAATAGCTGAATTTACAAACATCACATTTCTCCATTTAAGTTATCTGTCTGTCACAGTCAATTACTGTATCTCAAGGAGAAATTCAACATAGTCAATATAAATTATTACATTACATTGCATTTAGCTGACGCTTTTATCCAAAGCGACTTACAATAAGTGCGTTCGACCAACAAAATACAAACTTGAAGAAAACAGAATCATAAAGTACATCAGGTTTCATAGAGCAAAAACATTTCAAGTGCTACTCAACTGGCTTTAGGTAAGCCAGTCCATAAGTGCTTTGTTAATAGTTCTATTGCTCGAAGTGGAGTCGAAAGAGATGAGTTTTCAGTCTGCGCCGGAAGGTGTGTAAGCTATCTGCTGTCCTGATGTCAATGGGGAGCTCATTCCACCATTTTGGAGCCAGGATAGCAAACCCACGTGGTTTTGCTGATGGGAACTTGGGTCCCCTTCGCAGCGAGGGTGCAGCGAGCCGTTTGGTTGATGCAGAGCGGAGTGCACATGCTGGGGTGTACGATTAACCATGTCCTGGATGTAGGAAGGGCCAGATCCATTCGCAGCATGGTACGCAAGTACCATTGTCTTGAAGTGGATTCTAGCAGTTACCGGAAGCCAGTGGAGGGAGCGGAGGAGCGGCGTGGTGTGGGAGAATTTAGGAAGGTTGAAGACCAGACGAGCTGCTGCATTCTGGATGAGCTGCAGGTCGGATGGCACATGCAGGTAGACCAGCCAGGAGGGAGTTGCAGTAGGCGTGAGATGATGAGAGCCTGGACCAGAACCTGCGTCGCTTTCTGGATCAGCTGGGGACGCATCCTCCTGATGTTGTAAAGTGTGTATCTGCAGCAGCGGGTTGTAGCAGCTATGTTTGCAGTGAAGGACAGGTTGTTATCTATAAACACATAACGCTATCAAATAATACTTTCTATCAATATATCTATCTTTACCAAATATAACATATTATGGAGATCACAAAAATACACTGTCAATGTTAATAAACAAAAAACAAGGCAATGTGCCTGCAAAACTGCACTCAGGTAAACAAAACATATTACCCGTGCGCAGCAGCTAACCTGCCTGCGAGCCTTCGCTCAGGTCACCTTTACCCAGGTGCGGCTGAAGCCCGCGAAAATGGCATATATTGTTGCAGACAGTTTAGTATTTTTAAAATACCGTTACTATGTCAAACATGCTCAAAACCTTCTGACACACTCTCCTCAACATCTCCAACATCATATCTAATTCACACAAGTTAACATCGATCATTTTCATTATGTACTGACCTGTAGAAAACAGAAAAGTGGAGCAGCAATAATTATACACAGGATCCGGTTGATCGTCTGGATTGCTTCTGAGGAGGGGGCGGAAGTGTCCCCCCTAAGGTAACCCAGATGTCACCGCTCACCTGCCAAAGGTTCCACCTTGGCGCTACTTACTCGTACTGCTTCTCAAACAGTACAGATAAACCATAAAATGATATGAATGTCACCAAAATAAATACAGATAATGTTCAGTTTCAAATTCACTATTGTTTTGTTTTAAGATTAAAAGTTTTAAAAAAGAAAGAAATGTTCAAATAGTAGATGAATATTCAAGAGGTCTTTAAAAACATCACACTGATCATCAAAAGTTCATAACATGCTCATGAATATTCACAAATATTCTGAACTTGCCACAATCATCCAAAATTCATGAAATGCTCATAGTCCTGAAAAGTTCATGAAATACTCATGCACACTTTTTGGGGTTTTAATTATAATGTTGTGATTGGCTGGATCATGAAAAGTTCATAAATTGCTCATAAAAGTCTGTCATGAGCAAAACAGGAACTTTATATGAATGAACAATGTTCATAAACATTTCATGAACTGCTCTTTAAAATGGTTCATGAGCATTTTAAGAATTTTGGTTCATGAACATGACAAGTGAACATATAATGAGTTGTTCATGAATGTTTCATGAGTGCTCATGAACAGCTCATAAAGTCATGAACTCCATCTCGCAGGGGCTATGAAGGTTTGTATGCATGTAAACGGTCTGCAGAGTCACAACCCTCAAAGTACACCCTGTAGCGAGTAAAACTCTAACACAGAAAATACCTCCCCAAAACGCACTGTTCATGAGTGCTCATGAACAGCTCATAAAGTCATGAACTCCATCTCGCAGGGGAACTTGGTTAAAGCTTCATGAACAACATCAACAGTAAAAGGGGTAAAACTGAAAGGGTTTTCCAACACACGTTTTTCAGAGTCACATATTGTAGTGTTCACAGAAGCAGAGTTAGTGACAGAATCAAACAGAGAACCACAGGACACAAAATGCTCATTAAAGCAATTTAGCATAGTAGCCCTGTCCGATATAGTGCCAGATGATGTGGTAATGCACGGAGGTAGCTCATTACGGATATCGCCGGTGGATAACGATTTAATGGCTTTCCAAAATGTTCCAGGATTATTCAGATTATTTGTGGTTACTGACAGATAGTACTTTGATTTAGCACTTTTGATATGTGAAGTGAAGCTATTCCTTAGCTGCCCAAAATGCAGCCATTCTACCTCTGAGCCTGATTTCCTAGCCTTTGCCCAGGCCTTGGTTCTCTCATGAAGGAGACTGGACAGATTAGCAGAAAACCAAGGATTGTCTCGTCCCTTTACTCTAAATGTACGCAGGGGTGCATGTCTATCAATGATCTCCATAAAACCAAGATACAAATAAGACCATGCGGCTTCTACATCAGCACACACATTGATTTTACCCCAATCAAAATCAAACAGATCATGCACAAAACCCTGCTCCACAAAATGTTTTTTGTCTCTCTTAATGATAATGCGAGGTTTAACCTTTTGGACCTTAGTGTCCCTAATTGTGGTAGGGACGAGACAATCCTAGGTTTTCTGCTGAATCTGAGTGATCACTCAGATCATTTGAAAATACTCCCACAGATGAATATTTATGGTGAACATTAGTTAGAATTAGATCAATTAGGGAGGATTTATTAGGGGACTTAATATTAGGGTGAGTAGGACTGTCAACAATCTGAGTAACATTTAAAGAGATACAAAGGTTTTTAAAATCCTCTGACACTGCAGTTAACCAGTCCCAGTTAAAATCTCCAAGTAGCACTATTTCCTTGTAGTCTAGTTGTGATAAAAGATTTGCTAGTGAAGGAGGAGGAGTCTTTGACAGCTGAGGGGGGTCTGTAACTACTCACTACCATGACCTGTTGACCCTTTGCCACTTCTATATTTATGGCTAAAAATTCAAATTGCTTACTGATCGATTTGGAAACTAATGTGGTTACACTGAACTTATTCTTAACATAAATGGCAACGCCACCACCTTTATTTAGCCGGTCGGTGCGATACACATTAAAACCATTTAAGGCAATGTCAGAGGCCAAAATAGACTTGTTTAGCCATGTTTCTGATAAAACAATGACGTCAGCGTCAGTCGAGCTTGCCCAGATACGGACAAAATCTAGTTTACCTAACAGACTGCACACATTCAAGTGGATGAAACCCAACCCAGACCTAGCTTTAAAATCAGCAGGAGTAGCGATCTGACTACTACTACTGGGCGGACCAGGGTTAGGTTGTACATTTCCTGACAGTAATAACAACAACAAAAACAGGCATCTTTTCCTCTTAAACGACACACATACATTGTATAATTTAGAAACACCGGAAAAGTCTGCGAGAGTGTGATTTGAGCTTAAGAAGCAGTCCTGAAGAACCATCATCGCAGGAAAACAAAAAAGACAAACATATTTTGTCGAGCAGATTGTCTGTGACAAGGCAACCGGTAATTGTTTGAGCAACACATCGAACCTTTGCAGGGGATGCCCACTGTGGGTGGCAGAACAGACCTGAATCCAGTAGACTTCTCAAAATGACTAGAGATCTTCTCATAGTCCAAAACAGTTAACAGGCACAGCAGAATCCCAATATGGGCCATTTTCCCAGACCAGCACACAGTATCCGCGATGTTCCTGGAGCAAAATCAGCACAGCAGCAAAGGACAGGCGAAAACAGCAGCGTGGAAGCGCTCCGGTCCCTCCGTGGTATCGCCGGGGTGAAAGCAGGCCTCTGCAACAGCAGAACCAGGACAGGTGGAAAGCAAGCCTCAGCGGTGGTAAAATCCTCCTCCGCACAGCAGCACACGCCCGGTGGAAGCAGGCCAAGCCCGAAGCGTGGATCCACTCCATCTCTCCGCGACGACTCCGGGGTAAAAACCTCTCCAGTACAGCCGTATTCTACAGGTGGGAACAGGCCTCCGTAGATCGCAGATTGCAGATCGCAGGCAGCAACAGGTGGAGCCGCTCCGTCTCTTCGCGACGTCTCCGGAGGAAAAACACCTCAGTCCAGCCGTACTCGACGGGTGGGATACAAACTAATATGTATAGGCAACATATACCAGGATTAAATCAATCAATTTATGTGGGAGGTATATTGCTCATTGCATCCAATACATGTATTAGGAGAACATCACCAGACTTTTACATTTTTCATAGCATAGGAAGGTTCAATTGTCACAAACTTTGGTTGAAATCAAGTACAAAGTCTTAAGCTGCACCCTTGACAATGTGTGTTCATATTTTAATATATGTATATATATATAAACAGAAATTGAGGTTGTGTTGGAAACTGAGAACCTGAAGACCTGATACTGAGAGGAGAGCTGATTCACAGTCTGTAGGGAGCTATGGAGCATGAATCACCCCTGAATCTTAAACAAGGAGCATTGGATGAATCTGTCCCAGGAGTCTAGAGGTCGGAGGAGGTCAGAAAGATGTTGCAGATCCACATAATGCTGGTTTAAAAAAAAAAATTGCCCACTTTATATAATATCAGCTTTTCTAATTTATGGCACTGTAATGGTGCTGCAGGATGTCAGGATTAGTGTGCAGACCAAATAGTGCTATGATACACAGAAAACATGATGACTCAACATGTTGAACAATAATAAGCTTCACTGAAATTAACTCTCAAAGAACACAGAGGCCAGTGTTAAAAGGTGATGTATGTGTTCGGCTTCAATTCAAACAGCCTCCTAAACCAAATAGTTGCTCTTATAAAGATACATTCTTTTTAAGAGTAAAGCCCTTTTTCAAATATTTTATCACGCAATGTTTAATAGGTTTTTAATAACGACAGAATTGTTGGATCAGAGGGCACAGCCACATTTTAGAATATTGACAGTTTGGTAAGAACAACATGGTTTTTCATGAACATACAGTATTTGCAACATTTATAACTGTTTAAAGGTCCCATGTCATGCTTTTACGGTTAGTACCAGTTGGGGGGGGGGAGGTGCGGGTGCTAGTGGAGCCTCGCAGATGGGGGTGCTGCAGACCCCTCAGCACCCCTTCCCGTGTCCATTTGCGATGTCTCGCTGCCTCGCACACCAGTAGCGTGACAAAGAAATTAGGGGAAGCCAATAATACGTATTACACACATTTGTATCTTACAGATGCAGGACTTACAGACGCCTCTTATCTCCATAAAACCAAGATACAAATAAGACCATGCGGCTTCTACATCAGCACACAAATCGATTTTACCCCAATCAAAATCAAACAGATCATGCACAAAACCCTGCTCCACAAAATGTTTTTTGTCTCTCTTAATGATAATGCAAGGTTTAACCTTTTGGACCTTAGTGTCCCTAATTGTGATAGGGACGAGACAATCCTTGGTTTTCTGCTGAATCTGAGTGATCACTCAGATCATTTGCAAATACTCCCACAGATGAATATTTATGGTGAACATTAGTTAAAATTAGATCAATTAGGGAGGATTTATTAGGGGACTTAATATTAGGGCGAGTAGGACTGTCCACAATCTGAGTAACATTTAAAGAGATACAAAGGTTTTTAAAATCCTCTGACACTGCAGTTAACCAGTCCCAGTTAAAATCTCCAAGTAGCACTATTTCCTTGTAGTCTAGTTGTGATAAAAGATTTGCTAGTGAAGACAAGGAGTCTTTGTCAGCTGAGGGGGGTCTGTAACTACTCACTACCATGACCTGTTGACCCTTTGCCACTTCTATATTTATGGCTAAAAATTCAAATTGCTTACTGATCGATTTGGAAACTAATGTGGTTACACTGAACTTATTCTTAACATAAATGGCAACGCCACCACCTTTATTAAGCCGGTCGGTACGATACACATTAAAACCATTTAAGGCAATGTCAGAGGCCAAAATAGACTTGTTTAGCCATGTTTCTGATAAAACAATGATGTCAGCGTCAGTCGAGCTCGCCCAGATACGGACAAAATCTAGTTTACCTAACAGACTGCGCACATTCAAGTGGATGAACCCCAACCCAGACCTAGCTTTAAAATCAGCAGGAGTAGCGATCTGACTACTACTACTGGGCGGACCAGGGTTAGGTTGTACATTTCCTGATAGTAATAACAACAACAAAAACAGGCATATTTTCCTCTTAAACGACACACATACATGTATAATTTAGAAACACCGGACAAGTCTGCGAGAGTGTGATTTGAGCTTAAGAAGCAGTCCTGAAGAACCATCATCGCAGGAAAACAAAAAAGACAAACATATTTTGTAGAGCAGATTGTCTGTGACAAGGCAACCGGTAATTGTTTGAGCAACACATCCGAACCTTTGCAGGGGATGCCCACTGCGGGTGGCAGAACAGACCTGAATCCAGTAGACTTCTCAAAATGACTAGAGATCTTCTCATAGTCCAAAACAGTTAACAGGCACAGCAGAATCCCGATATGGGCCATTTTCCCAGACCAGCACACAGTATCCGCGATGTTCCTGGAGCAAAATCAGCACAGCAGCAAAGGACAGGCGAAAACAGCAGCGTGGAAGATCTCCGGTCCCTCCGTGGTATCCCCGGGGTGAAAGCAGGCCTCTGCAACAGCAGAACCAGGACAGGTGAAAAGCAGGCCTCAGCGGCGGTAAAATCCTCCTCCGCACAGCAGCACACGCCCGGTGGAAGCAGGCCAGGCCCGAAGCGTGGATCCACTCCATCTCTCAGCGACGACTCCGGGGTAAAAACCTCTCCAGTACAGCCGTATTCTACAGGTGGGAGCAGGCCTCCGTAGATCGCATATCGCAGATCGCAGGCAGCAACAGGTGGAGCCGCTCCGTCTCTTCGCGACGTCTCCGGAGGAAAAACACCTCAGTCCAGCCGTACTCGACAGGTGGGATACAAACTAATATGTATAGGCAACATATACCAGGATTAAATCAATCAATTTACGTGGGAGGTATATTGCTCATTGCATCCAATACATGTATTAGGAGAACATCACCAGACTTTTACATTTTTACAAAGTAAAGCCCTTTTTCAAATATTTTATCACGCAATGTTTAATAGGTTTTTAATAACGACAGAATTGTTGGATCAGAGGGCACAGCCACATTTTAGAATATCAGCACCCCTTCCCGTGTCCATTTGCGATGTCTCGCTGCCTCGCAGACCAGTAGCGTGGCGAAGACATTAGGGGAAGCCAATAATACGTATTACACACATTTGTATCATACAGATGCAGGACTTACACACACCTGTTATCTAACAGACAGGTCCGCATGCACTCGCTAGCCGAAACTCTAATAATCATTCATTCACAAACAAAATCAGGAGACCTTTAACGTTTTACGTCCGATTCGCTCCTTTTTTCCTCGCTGTACACAGCTCCAGTTTGGGCATTGGCCTGTGTTGGAGATTATATCTCTGCTCCGCGCCGAAATTGTTGGAGTAGATATCTCTGCTCCGCGCCGATCCTATATGAGTTTGCTTTAAAAGAAGGAAAACTCAAAACAACCAGGACGAGGGTTAAACAATAATCTGTTTTAATAATAAACGGTAATAATACAATACACTTCTCAAAGGGGTCAGGCCTCCCCCTGCTCTGGTCCTAATGCCGGGAGAACTTATCATCTTGACGGCAGCAGGAAAGAGAGCGAACCCAAGGCCGAACAGGCTCACATACAAGAATAAAACAGGAGGGGTTGTGTCAGCTGGTCATCTTTCAGGTCATCTTATTGGGAGATGCAAAAGATGCTGTGTCGCAGCGAATCAGCGCGTGCCAGCAGAGGACCCGTAAACAGTCTCAGTTTGAAGCAAAACAAACACATCTGGCATTCGCGGTCTCATATTTCTGCAGCCTCCACACACACATTTCCCCTAAAACATTTTTAACACACACATCTGTTTAAACCAATTATTCCAAAATGTGGTGGTAATTTAGTACTTATAACATGAAAAAACAGATAGAAATCAATAAAACACAAACACATAGTTTGAGCAGTAATTATACCTAGCTACTACAATAAACACACACATCCTCCCTATGCATGTTTGACGCACACACATCTTTATCATTAACAGAAGTTGATTGTTCTTTTTAGCTTAAGGGCTTCTGTGAACTTCCTTTCACCTCGAAGTCCGCTTTACTGGACTGAATACATTTATTGATAATTCAGAAGGACTATTGTCTCTCTTAACTGTGTGACTCAATTCTCAAGTCTTTTTATGAGTCTGCCTGCCATGCATCATTAACTACAAGAATGTAACTGCATTACATTTGAGGAAAATCCCCCCCTGGCTTCCCCTGCTACTTGTCCAGACTATTGATAATTAACAGAGAAACTCAATTTGTAAAATACTCAATGAGAATGGCGGAGAGACACGCCGGCAGCAACACACAACAAAGAATTTCTGAAACTAAGTGTTTTTATTTATTTGTTAAAATGATAACTACAATCCGAAAAAACAGGGGAAGCCTGAAGTAAGCACAAGTTTTGAGAGATTTTAGTTTTGAGATATATTTGATATTATTCATCTTCTGCGCAAAAGTAAAACAGGTGGCTTTAAAAAAGAGGCCTTTTTTTCTCAATGTCTAATTTCATCCTTTACACTTTTTTCTTGCAAAAGGGTCATTAAGAGGAGGAAGAAGAATTAAGGGAAGGAGACAACATTACACGTGTTAATGCACACCTGCACAGAAACCACTAAAATATAGAATTGGTGGGATGAAACCCTCTTTAATGGTCACACATGCAGAGCACACAGCACACACAGTGAAATGTGTTCTCTGAATTTAACCCATCCTAGTACCAGGAGTCTAGTACTAGGAGCAGTGGGCAGCTATTGTACAGCTCCCGGGGAGCAATGGGAGTGAGGGGGGAAGGGGGATGTCCGGTGCCTTGCTCAAGGGCACCACAGCAGGAGGTGAACTGGGACCTTTCCAAGTAGCAGTCCACAGTCCATATTTAGGTCTGGTCGGGGACTTGAACCTGAAACCCTACAGCTCACAGTCCAAGCCCCTAGTGACTGAGCCACAGCACCTTCAAACCCCTGATGAGATCAATGTGCAGAGCTAAAGATTAATGAGGCTGCTTCTTTAATAAAGAAGCAGCCTCAGAGGGGGAAATGTTCATTAGAACAGTTTGTTAGTCTTGATGCACGATGGAGATTTGTGTTCGAGCTAAAACATTAGACTTGATGGTGAGAAGAGTATAAGACCAGTTCGTCTTGCATGAATCCCTTTGGCCGTGTGCATTATAGAGTGACATTCATGTGTTGCAGTAGCTATAAGAAGCAAACATAAGATGAAATACAAACATCGGTAAGAGTAGATGTCTTACTAAACCAGTATTTTGATGAATACATTTAATAATTTATAATACATTTGGATTAGTATGACTATTTTGAACTATCCCTCCAATAAAAAAAAAAGAAATATAGTAGAAATAAATGGAAAGACATGCTGCTATTTAATTATTCAAATGTACTTTTCAAAGGCTGTAAGCACATGAAGACAAAATGAGTGAATGACAGTCTTCAAAGCTTGTTTACAATTAAACTTGCTCAATTAGATACGGGCAATGTTTTGAATTAATTAATTTACCCTTACAATATCCGGCCACATTTTTAAGGTTGTATTTTTACAGCTCATATAACATTGTTAAAGTAAGAAAAATATCAGTATCTCGTTAAAATAATGAAAAAACTCAAACTAGTTGTCTGTACAAAATAAAAATAAAAGTAATGTCGAAAAAGGTTTTGTAGCCTTAAACTAACCCAAGCTTTTTGAGCCAACCCAGACATCCTACAATTCATGGGATGTATGTTACCTTTTCTGGAACAAGCATTGGCAGTGAACAAGTATTTTTACTCTTGATACCAATGGCGGAAGGTGGATAAATATATGTGTGATTTGTATTCATGACGACTCTAGTCATCCCTTGACTTTTCCTTAAGCCCCACAAGCAGATCATTTTTTTCTTGTCCTGTGTCCTGGAAATGTAATTGATGGACTGACGCAAAAATAAACAGACAGACAATCACAGCTGATTATTGGGTGATTATGGAGAAGTTCAGGTTTTTCCTCAAGTGCTGCCATGAAGTCCAATAGCTTTGCTCGATATGTGTGCTTTATGTTCAATGCTAATTAGCAAACGGTAAGATGAGAAGATGTCAAACTCACACAGGAAATATGCTAAACATTATGTCTGCTTTACAGTTTATGATGTTTACTCATGAGCATATTAAAATGCTTATTTGTACCTCAAATCACAGCTAAGCCCAAGTAAAGCTTCACAAGGATACAAGCATGGCTGTACCCTCTTCGTCTTGGTCTTCTGAAACCTCCATGAAAATTTGTTTTGGTTTCTCCTTAATGCACAGGACCCTGATTAAGACCTTTTGATGTTGGGGCCACTTATGATTAAGGTGATTGACCTTTAAAGGTGACATGTCATGCTTTTCCGGTTATTGCCCATCCCCTTGTGTGTTATGAAGGTTTGTATGCATGTAAACGGTCTGCAGAGTCACAACCCTCAAAGTACACCCTGTAGCGAGTAATACTCTAACACAGAAAATACCTCCCCAAAACGCCTCGTTGGAGATACGTCACTGTCCATTGATTCTTTCGGGTACATCATGATGTCATGTCATCCCCGGAACAAAATGGACCAATCCGTGGAGCCGTTACGTTACGTCCGCGGAGCCGTTACGTTAAGCCCCCGCTGATTGGTCCAAATTGACCAATCCACGGACTTCCTCACACACACAGTGCAGGCAGCTCTGCTGATCTCTCCTCCCAGGCTGCAGGCTGATAACAGACAGTTGGGATCGCGGTGAAATTCTCTCTGCAGACCCATTCTCACAGTGTTTATCAACCTTTTTCTTACTCAATATCAAGCCACACTTATTGTGTTTACTTCGGCTGTGACTTTGTGTGTGCTCAGGGTGAGTTTGGCTGTGTTTCGCGGTGTATCGCTAAACAAGGAAATCACACCTCCACGGAGCTTAGCGCGATTCACAGCGTCCCGACTAGTCCCGACCAACCGGAGCACACTGGGCTCACAGGGAGGGGGGGGGGGAAAGAGCTGCAACGAGCCGTTTAGTGGAGAGAGTGAATACACATACTTTACAGAGATGCTGTAACCAATGTGAGTTTGGAAAATTGCACAGTATAAATCTATTCTAGTAGACCACAACAATGGAATTATGATCAGTGGAAATGGCCATGACATGTGACCTTTAACAGGTTTGTTAAGTGCCTGCAGAACTCAGTGGTTATTACTAATGGAAGCTTAACATTGTAATCATTAACACATGTTTACATTCATACATTTAATCAAGGCATTTCGCTCACTGATTGCATCCAAAGAATTGTATGTGCAGACTTATCACTTTAACTTGCTAGTTTACGCAATTGCAGTGGCAGTTTTTAAGCAAGGGCCCTTTCAGCATTGCGATAAAAAAAACACCCACAAATGTTTTTCACGTTTGTGCCAGCGGGTATGTTGTAAATTGTTTTCTAATTCCTTTGGCTTCAGCTCCATCTCTCTTTTCGTTTCCTGTTTAGCATTTGAACAGGCACATTTTGCATCAATTAGCTTTCAGGACCTTTTAGTGAGACCCATGGATGTGCGTTGCCGCTGCTTAATATTCATCAAAGGTAATATTAGCAATCACATTTTCATTAAAATATATAATTAGCATTTAAATAGTCATCCTCTTTTACATGTTAGTCATTAAAAATCTGCAATGATAAAAGCTGTAGGGTAGCAGATCCATGTGCACAAGAAATACATTTATTTTTGATTTCAAGAGAAGAACAAAGAAGAAACTATGATATGAACCCACTAGAGTTTGGGTTTGTAAAAACACAAACTTGAAGGAGAATACATTATGCCTCTACAGGGCAGTGTGGGGTTCAATAAGTTGTTGGGTGAGCAGATTGTGCTGCTTAGAGCGTTGTTGTTCTGGTTGTTTATGTGAATTGGATTTTAGTTGTTGTACAGCCATGTGTAGAAGAAATTCAGAACATTTAAATAATGAGTTTTCTCTGTCATACGAATGACATGACAACAAGACATCTTCTGATTTTCTGTCGATCTTGAAAGAATGATCCATCTTCTTAGATTCCTCCTGAGGTTTCTAACTTTCCTCTTTTTTTTGGTTTGAGTTTTTCCTTATCCAAACCAAGGAAATTCACATAGAGACTGTCATGTGCTGTAGCGTACATCGTTTACTTGACTTTCCTCACGATGTATTGTGTTAATTGAAACAACAAAGTCCCATAAAAATGATTATCTAAATGTGTGAAATCAAAATTGAACATGATTGATTTCACTCATCGGCTTGATCTGTCCTTTTGTTCAGCTCAATGTCATGGACCAGAAGATAATATGATGGAGCTTGTGTAGATGTTTCTGAAAGTAAATGTGTGAATACAGGATAGGGCATGAGTTGGTTTACTGTTTGATTATATACAGCATCTAGACTGTTTTTCTTGTGTGAAATCAGCATATGCAAATTATGTTCAATCACATACTCTTCAAATGTCAAGAATGAACTACCCCACCGATTTTCATATTTCTTGTTGATTTGGAAACCCTGAATTATTTTTTCCTTGTTCTGAGAAGTACCTGATTGCGACCAGGGCCGTCCCTCCCTACAGGCCAATCATGCAGACTGCATGGGGCCTCAACTTGCGGAGGGGGCCTCACCTTGCGGAGGGACCGGGAGGGAGCCTCAACTGAGCGGAAAATGTGGCGCACCTATGCGCTTATGCAGCGCAATTAGTGTGGCGCGGCACGGTTTCGCCGCTGCGAGGCTCCCCCCCCGAAACAGAGGGCCTCGCCATATAACTCTGCGTGGGGCCTCATGTTGGCCAGGGACGGCTCTGATTGCGACACTCCAGTCAATCCATGTTGCATTTGTAATATTACAATGTACTCCTCGAGGCTGAGTAATAAGAGGTCCAGGTTTTATGTATGTGCTGTGTTGAAAAGCTTGTATTCTAGTTTTAAATATGGATATGCATCTCTCTACAAATGTTTTGAAAACACCATTATGCCCATGTTTTTGTACCTGTATTAACAAAGGGGTGTGGTCCAGAAAAGTACGATTGATCTACAAAGACATCATCTGTTTCTTTCCCCTTCTGTTTCAAAATACCCACAAAATTGACATGAGCATTTCTTTCTTATCACAATATTCCTCTCTATATTCTCTTGTTCAGGGAGTACTGTATGTGCTTTTTATGGGACCTATGACAATCATGTTGAAAGTCTGATTTTGGGCCAATCATTTTTCAACCTTGGGTATGTTATCTCCGGGTAGGCCTAACCAGAATGATATTCACAATGTTAGACAGATGCTTGGTGTTAGATTAAACTCCATTTGACCCGTTGTGTATTCTCAAGAGCTTCGATATTTGCTATCCATGGTCACTTGTTATTCCGAGGCTCAAGTGAGAGGCAAAGGAGTCCCTCAGGTAAATAATCATGAAAGGCAACAGCCAGAGGAGGAGGAGCAGATCACCAGAACCAACGAGAGGCAGAGGAGACTAAAAGCAGAAAAAACGCTTTGTATTTCTTGTTGAGCAACCTATTTAAGTGCTTAGAGGACTGTTGTAGCGTGATGCATGCTTTGCATCCAAAGGGACGCAGAGGAGAAAACAGCGTTTGTTCCTGGTCACAATGCCACCGCTGCAGGGCTTTGAGAATTGACAGAGAGAGATGCTTGAGGGACACTCTCAGTTTCTTGGCAAAGCCTCAAAGGTGTGTTGTTGAATAGGTTTACAGCTGAGCCACTTAAGGCTGCCGAGTTCTCTCTCTGAGGCCCTGACACTGAAGGTTTATATAAAGTGTATCGAGTTGGCAGTGTAATGGATCTAAAATCCTTGGCCTTTTCATGCAATATTACCTGGTGTGATGATCTGTGAAACCAGATCAAGTTTTAAATGTTATTCTATAAACTGTTTCCATGTCGTACTATTTTCCATAGGCCTGGAAGTATGGCAAGTTTATAAAGCATCAGACCTTTTCATTTTCATATTGTGTTGAGTCTAGAGGCTTAATGTTATGGGCTCAGAACAGTCTCATAATACACACATGCACACAGAAGGATTCAAACTTGTATTTCCGGATCCATACTTGTGTTTTTCAATACACACACAAATGTATTCCGTTTCATATACATGTAAATAAAATCCAAATACAGAAAAAAGTTTTACATATGTATTTTTGATCCTCACTTATTAGTTTCCCGTTGAAATCCCCTGAACCTGCAAACACAAACAGCGTTCTGTGCACGGATCGCTTTGCATTCGTGTGTGGGTTTTTTGAGACTCCCCTGACGGTCAGCCGATTCGTACTTGTAATTTTTTCTATCTATAGCCAATCAGATGTCTCCTTCATTCTAAACCAATCACACGAGCGCGACCCCACGAGGGTAAAATTACTTCATATACGCATTTTGCGCAGTCCGGTCAGCTCGCTAAACAGAGGGAGGAGCATCAGGCTCATGCAGAGCAGCGTGTCTCCATCAGACTCAGCAGCTGATCTGATCTCTCTCTGGCGTCCGGTTATACTTCACTCACGTTTATGTCCATATCGATCAGATCCAGCTCTCCTGATCGGCCTTTATAGTGAGCACCGATCAACCTATTAAGAGTGAATATCGGCCGATAATGACCGGCGGGGCTCCCCCCGTTAACAGGTCACTGTCTAGCACTGGCTTCGTAGTGCACTGATCGATTAGGCTAAGCTAACCTGTAGCTGCTCCCTCCACACTCACAACAACTTCATACAGACATAAATAAAGCAGCTGTATTCGCCATACAGGAAACACACATTTAAAACGGTTTTGCCTGCCGTTTTTGTGTACACAAGCATTCATCAATGGTTTGGAAAGTGGCGCTGTACCTTAATAATATAAAGGCTTGTATTTTCGTGCATTTCCTGTTCGGAAAGTGGCGCTGTACTGAGAGTGGAGGTGTCCTGACATTAGCGCCTGCAGGCAGGCTCCATGGACCTGTCGGCTCCGGACTGCGCAAAATGCGTACATGAAGCACTACGTCATGAACGCAAGAAATCTACCCTCGTGGGGGCGCGCTCATGTGATTGGCTTAGAATTGAGGAGACATCTGATTGGCTATAGATAGAAATAATTACAAGTACGAATCGGCTGACCGTCAGGGGAGTCTCAAAAAACCCACACACGAATGCACAGCGATCCGTGCACAGAAAGCTGTTTGTGTTTGCAGGTTCAGAGGATTTAAACGGAAAACAAATATGTGAGGATCAAAAATACACATGTAAAACTTTTTTCTGTATTTGGATTTTATTTACATGTATATGAAACGGAATACATTTGTGTGTGCATTGAAAAACACAAGTGTGGATCCGGAAATACAAGTTTGAATCCTTTTGCGGATCATGAAATACAAGTGTGAATCCTTCTGTGCGCATGTGTGTATTATGAGACTGTTCTGAGCCCATATAATGTAGTCTGTGTTATATGATTCAAAGGAAACAATACACTCATTTGGATCCAAAATAAACAGTAAAATGTAGTTAGTACACCAAAAAGGGTTGGCACAATCATTTAATCAGGTATATTATTAGTTAAATTAATTATAATGTAATTATAATTACATGATTGTGTATTATTCGCATAACAGAGGAAACAAATAAATTGTTGTCAGGGGAATCATACAAAAACAGAAGAGGGACTGAATTCAGAGGTTCTTGAGTCTTTCATAAGGATGATTAATAAGATGAGATGAGATTTTGATGGAGGATACTGTTAAGTTGCGTTTAAAGTGCCATTGTCATCAGGTTCAATTGAGATATCAAATTGAGTATTATCGGCAAAGCTTTGGTAATAGATCGTAACTTGTAGACGGTAAAAAATAAAACAGTGACCTGTGTCATGACTCTGAGGCATGATCTATGCGTCTTAAAGAAAGTGTTATTTATAACAACATAAGAACATTCTTGAATCTAAATATGTTCCTCATTTTATAGCAAAAACCATTGCACCAGCAGTAACCCCTTATAAATGGCTTGCCGCATCAACACAAAATATCAAGAGTAATACAGCAGGTTGTATTACTGTTGTGCTTTTATTTATGTCTTAATGTGTGCATAGGTGTATACATGTGTTTGTTTATTGTGTGTGTATAGGATATACATATTTGTATATGTATTTTTGTATTCGGGATTGTGGGAAACGGTATTTTGATCTCTCTGTCTGTACACACACTACATTACATCACTTGTTAGACGCTTTTATCTAAAGTGACTTACATACATTTAATACTGTGGGCAATCCCCACAGGAACAATTTGGGGTGAAGTGTCTTGTCCAAGGACACAGCAGGATTCCAACCAGTGCCCCCGTGATCCAAAGATCAGTGCACTAACCACTGAGCCACAACCTCCCTTGATAGGGAAACACACAAACTGAAAGATTGACAATAAAGTTGACTTTAACTTTGAAGCTGTGCGAAAAACAGAGTTGTGGTCAACATTCCTGAAAGCTGCATTTGCAAAGCACCAATTTTAAAGGGGACCTATCATGCAAAAGGCACTTGTTGATGTCTTTTATACATAACTATGTGTCCCCGGTGTGCCAGGGAACTCACGCAGCGTCAGCAAATATAACCCTCTCTCTTTTCCTTCGTACCAACATCTCTAAAAACGGGGGTACAACGGAGCTGATCCAGATGTGTGTCCGATATGACGTAATATCGGAAATGTGGACCCACGGCCCTATCAGAAACGTTGCTATCAGAAACAATGACCGACTATTTTGGACGTAATATGGTCGGTGTTTACATCAGCATCGCTAACACTCAGAGCTAACCTGTACTGGAGAGCATGTGTGTGAAGAAACAGGAAATAAAAAGGAACTCACCTTGTGGTATAACCAGTGTTGGGACTAACGCGTTACAAGTAACGCGTTACTGTAACGCCGTTATTTTTGGCAGTAACTAGTACTCTAACGCATTACTTTTTAAATTCAGTAACTCAGTTACCGTTACTACATGGTGCGTTACTCCGTTACTGCGTTAGTTTTTTTATATAGTCAACAGCCAGGTGAACAGAGATGAGTACTGTACTTGAGTACAGTACTTAGATACTTCCTGTGTCACATGCGGAGACGCGCTGTGGGCGTGTTTGTGTTGTTTACTAACAAGACTGTCATGGCGGCGGCGGAGCTCAAGTCTAGTTTCTCCACCTGGAGATATTCTCACTATTTCACTTTTGTCGAGCACAAAGAAAATAACGTTTTAGTTAAATGTAAGTTGTGTCCTGGCGGGTCAAAGAGCCTATCTACTGCCCAAACCAGTCATTCACATTTCTTAAAACATCTGCAAACACAACATGCTGGGACGAAGCTAGTAGCTAACACCACAGAGACTCAGCCGACGCCACTCCACCTCCACCTGCACCTCAGCAACAGCGGCTGGATTTTAACCAAGGGACTGCTAGCCAGGGAAAAGTCGATAAAGCCATTGCACGGTATGTTGTAGAACACATGCAGGCTATTGCTACAGTGGAGTCACCCGCTTTCAGGGAGCTAGTTAGCATGATAGCATGTTCGGGCGGCACACGGCATATGAAACGGAACACTTTTTCCAACTACCTGGAGAAAGAATATACACAAATGTAAAGCCAGCTAATATCGATGCTATCCAGATTGCATATAATGCATGTCAAGTTGATCAACAGATTGTATTGTTCTCCAATGCAATAACAGTACTGAAATGAAGGATAAGGGCATTAATATAATGGGAGCCCTTTTTTAAGTAACTAAAACGTTACTTTTCACAGTAACGCATTACTTTTTGGTGTAAGTAATCAGTAAAGTAACTGAGTTACTTTTGAAATGAAGTAACTAGTAATGGTAACTAGTTACTGGTTTTCAGTAACTAGCACAACACTGGGTATAACCGGCAAGAGAGAAAGCCTTTGAGCTCCATACTGTTTCAGAAATAATCCTTGATCTAATAATCCTTGCGTTTCATCACCGCAGCATTTTAGACAGTATCTGCCAGGTCCAGCCTTTCCTCCTACAAAAAACGACCATATAGGTTGATTGTTCAGCAGCTTATTACGACCCAGAGTCACGTTTTAAAGGCTAGTGATCGTGTAAGAAACAACTTGCTCCCGTTGATTGCAAATGCTCCGGAGATTATTTTATTCACAAATAACCCTCTCTGGAAAATCCTAAATTGTGCAATAGTTTGGCCATTGAAATGCTTTTTGATTAGATTTCTAGCGAGAAGTGTATATTGTACTTTTATAATCTACGTCCAGTGGATGTGTAGGATCTATAGTTTGATAGATATTACGAAGATGACTTGAGGTCTCGCCAGGAGAATGTGTATATGTGACTGCTTCCATGTAAAGTTAGCGTCATCCCTCACGGGGTGAAAACGGTATTTCCGGTATCGAAGTTTTCATTATAAAACCGGAAATATTCCCCTCACTGTCGAATGATTACACAGTGATATCTGCATTAGTCATCCACTAAAAAACATCAGTTTATCCTTGTTAATTACACAATATTGATTGGTTTAAATTGTGTACAATGCTTTTGTGTTTTTAACCTTCGATTCGGAGAAACAAATAGTTTTTTCGGAGTTTAGACACTACAGAGTTTCCAAAGACACTACATTACCCAGAATCCCGAGCTATTGTTTGGGACTACAAGATCCGCCTTGCTTTACAAACCTTGTGATTAGTCCTCAAGCTCTGCGATTGGATGTTGGAGTGCAGTGCGACAAGGTTACGCCGAGCGTCAAACAGCTCTTTGAAATGGAACCACGGCAGACTATCCAAAACTGGACTTGGACGGGTCCAGCCCTCCCCCCCAGAACTACACATGCTGGCTATTGTGTGTTTCGCAACATGTTCTATGGCACGTGGGAATTGTAGTTTTAAAAGACGTTTTCGTTTTTCCCACAATTAGAAGTTGCCAGTATTAAACTGTGTACACCCCTGGAGGTTTAGGGGATACGAAACACAGTGGTGTTATGACATGTAAATATTAATAAATGGGTGGAAATTGCTTGTGTCATCAGTAAAGTGGAACTTCTGTGTGAACTATTCATATCTTAAACTGAACTGTAACTTTTTATTCATGTATTTTTTCTTTTAATGTTTCTTTTATTATCTTTTCTTTTTAATGACTGTTTTTAAATGCCTTTATCTGAATGTCTTTCATTATTGTAAAGCACCTTGAATTGCCTTGTGTTGAAAGGTGCTATATAAATCAACTTGCCTTGCCTTGTGTCCATAATGGACAGCATTAATATACCCACATGACAGCTAAGGTCAGACGAGCTTTATTTAACAGCTGGTCTTATGTCTGTGACCCCTCCTGTTGTTAGTTGATAAGCCTGAAATATGCACTTGTTAATAGCTTGCTGTATAAACAAAAACACCAAATGTCATGTCTGGCACCATGCTCACACGTCTGCTCACTGATAAGGCAGGTTTTTCTTTATTTTGAACAAACTTTTGAAACTCTGAGATCGACATTGTTTACACGAATGTTTGAACTTTTATTTGGAGCAATACATGTACGGATACTATGTGTTTCTATACCGTGCAACTAACTTATTTTGTCTATAGCACGACATAGCTGCACTATTTTAAGGCTTGTAACTGTATGTTATATTGCATTATGTTGCATTGTTGGAGGATCTTGAGACTCAATATTTTAATTCAATCAGGAGAGACATGATGTATGGAATACATATTTATTATCGGTCACATTATATCAATGGAACATAATGATGACAGTTCATCACAAATGAATGAATGTTGTTTTGGCGATTAGGCCCAAGTTTTAGTAGGATATCAATCGGGAAGGGAAGAACCATTTCCGATGAACCCCCCTGGGTCTAGACACTGGTGGTGGTTATAAGTGGTTAGGTCCGGTTGGAAGGGAGAAGGTTAAGCTTGGCCCTGAGTTGGAAGCCGGAGGCGAAGGGGTGGAGGAGGGTTGCGCGTTGACACCTGGAAGACAGCTGATAGAACAGGGGAGAGCATATATAGAGGGGTTAACAGGTGCGATGATTAGCCCTGTAATGAAGGGGCGTGATAGGTTTAGCTGAGGAGAGGCGCTCCCTGTCATTTAGATGCAGGGAGCAAGTATTGCCATGACGCGCAATACGGAGTGTTAGGTCTTCCTGTCTGAACTTGCGCTAAGCTTCATTTGCCAAAACTATGCTATTTTGCATGGGACAAAAAAAGCCTTTCAATATTTGAATCTATTGTCAAAAAGCAAACAAGAATAAAGTTAAATAATTTTAACGAATGCCCTTTTGATTTGTCATTGGCTGCGCTGTATTACAGTAAACAGCTTTCTGAAGAACAAGGGCCAGACATTTTTTGCACATCCACTGTTTTCCAGTGGAAGAAACAGCAATGGGTGATGATGTAAGTCTGTGTCTATCTCCATCCTGCCTCTTTAAGCATATCTATTGAGAAGCTGTTACTGTCAGTCTTAGGCCTATCTTTCCCTTAAAGCTGTGTTATCACGTTATGCTGAATTTACCAGAGTTCTCTCTCGCGGCCTGACATCAAACAAACATGATCCTTTTACCGCTCCACACTTCTGGAGAAGCTGCTCACTGGTTCAAAGGCCTCCTGCTGAGAATGGCAAATACAGCACTTCGCAGGAGGCCAAAGCTAAAACAGGAACAATAACTTTCTTGTCCAACACAGAGCAAGACATGCTGTCAACAAACAAGCTCCACTGCAGAGCTTTCCTCCACCAATGTGGGGGGGGGGGGGGGGGGGGGTGCTGTTGACACCTGCCATATTCTGCTGCCAGTGTGTTCTGACTTTTAGTTCTAACGCTAGTTCAACTTTAAGTTCCTCAAATAACTTTAGTCGTAGAATGAGATGCAAAAGCACTATTTGTCTTTCTACTGTGAAAGCATGGTCATTGCCAACAAAAAATAGTAAGCTGCTCCCTGAATGAGACAATCATATTGCACAATTTCACTATTTTACCATTTTTCGTTTTGTATTTACTTGCACAATTGTTTCTGTTTATCTGTTTTATTGTGTTGCGCTGTTTGAGAAGCCTATGACCTAAGATGTTCATCGTCATAACTACACTGTAGCTATGTACGTATGACTAATGAAAGCCTTGAACCTTGAACCTGACATTAGCATATCTCTGCAACATTTTGGCAATCTAGGTGTCAGAACCCACTGGAGCGCAGAGTCACATTCACTCTCACAAACTCAATTATTTTCCCTGGCATAGGAGCAAAATGCTGCAGAAAAGATGCAGAGCACAGACAAAGGAGCAGCACTGCAACACAGGCAAGCCGAGTAAGACAGGGACGTTCAGTTCAGAGAGGCAATTGGCTTTATTTTAGCCATTACGATCAATTTAAAGATCAGCTCTAAAAATATATCCACTGCTCCAAAGCACTTTGCATTTCTTATAACTGTTTCTAACAACAAATCTTTCTATGCATTGCTCTGTCTATTTCTGACTAGCCAGAAATAGTGTATCCCTGGAAGTGCGTTATTTGGGCATATATATACACTTGTATAATTATATGCATACTGAATCATTAGGAGGTAATATTTAACCTGTGTTTAGGTTAATTAGCCTTGTTTTTAGCTTGTTGTCAATTCCATTATTTGTAAGAACCATAAGAGCAACCAAAGATTGCACATTTTGCCGATCAAACCGATTCTGATGGGTTTGTCTTTTCTGTCATATCTATTCTCAATCTTAGTCAAATCTTATTCTGTATGCAGGGTTCATATTTATTTTAACTCGACATGCATTGCCACTTCAACACTTTCTTATTTAATTTCTCTAAATTTCCCTTAAAAAAAAATGCAGATATTTGCCTGTTTTTTCTGCTCCCCCATGTTCCCATATTTCACCTCAGCCTGTTTCTCAAGTGAAAGAGACAATGCTGCTGCATTCAAGTCTGATGGGAACACTAAGATCTGAGAAAATCACCATCACAATTACCCCTTTCACACCAACACGGTCCCAGGGCCGGTTCGCAGCTGGAGCTTGAAAAGCACCTGTTTTTCCTGTTCACACCGCAGCGGAGCCGCCTCTAAGCTCCGGAATCCGGGTCGTTCCGAGCACCAAAAAGCACCTTACGTCACGCTTACGTCGGAGGGGGGCGAGATTAACCTAAGCTAACAGTTAAAGGCGAGTACGGCAAATAAAAGTTGTAACAAGCAGTAGTGCTGAGCAAAGTGACTAGAACGCAACCACACACTTGGAAAAAAAACAAACACACTTTATAAAGTCAGGCAACACTAACCAGGCTTCTTGTGATTCTGTTTATTTGTGCCTTACTTTGACCATCCGTTCACTGTTATCGATCATTATGGAGAGCAGGCAGACGTTTTGTTTTGTATTATAGCAGCTATCGGATGGAATCAATACATGGGCTGCACAGGTTGTCATGTCCGACCATCACAAGTAGAATCATAATGAAAAATACACCGGTAAAATGTGCCTGTAGAAAAGGGCTTATGCCACAATAGGATAGCAACAAGTAGTCAAGTTATAGTCAGTTTAGCTTCGGTTGCTATGCTAACATCACCCATTTTACACCAGAGAAACTTTCATAACAGCGTTGTGATGCCAAACAGTGTCAATTCAGACTGACACACATTCACTTATGGGGAATTGGGG
This sequence comes from Pseudochaenichthys georgianus, assembly GCF_902827115.2. Classification (NCBI taxonomy): domain Eukaryota; kingdom Metazoa; phylum Chordata; class Actinopteri; order Perciformes; family Channichthyidae; genus Pseudochaenichthys; species Pseudochaenichthys georgianus. The sequence goes on from NC_047509.1 coordinate 8,264,263, forward strand.
ATATGTATCAGCTGCTTGTGTGACAGTCGGACAGTGAATACTTTACAGCGGCCGCTGCTGTGAGTTAACGGGAGAATAAACTCCTGTGGAAGAGCAGCCAGCACTGCAGTAGTCGGTAAATGCCACTGTAACACATTAATAAACAATGAACAAAGGCACTCTGGAGAAAAGTATAAGGTTGGAGAAGTCGTTATTGTTACGGTGTGTGCAGGAAGCAGGACCCAAATGCAGATTAAAGTGTCAAAAATATCTCCTTTATTTCAAGGCTATACTATAAACAAAGACAGAACAGAACACTCACCGAAGACCAGGTCATAACACAAGACGAACCGACAAAGACAGACAGAAAAACCAGAACTTAAATACACACAAGACTAATTATACAAACAAGACACAGGTGAGGAGGGAGGAGAAAACACAGGGACACCAGGTGAACACAATCGGGTAATAAGACACACCAGGGAAACTAACGACAGGGAACCACAGACAGATCTAAAGACAAAACACCACGCAGACAGAAAACCAAATACATATCTAGACAAGACACAACACAACACAGACAGAAACAGGCAAGACAGGAGGTGAAGACCTTTCAAAATAAAACATGAAACAAAAGACAGAAAAAGACAAGACAAAATACAACACAGACAGATCTTGACAGTTATTTAATTTAATCTGGCTTCGTATGATTAAAAGCAACACGATCATCGACCCGACGCAATCCCCCATTGTTGTTGTAGTTAGCGCCGTTGGGGAGAAAATCAGCGACGTAAACGGTGACGTCATGACGCAGCAGCGGCAGCACCAGTCGGGCTCTGGGCGGTGTGAACAGAGCGGGAGCTGAACCGAAGAACTGGGAACGGGAAAAGCCTTGGTGTGAAAGGGGTAAATGAAAGGCGCCCAGGAAACAGCAGGTTTGCCCCCTGATAAAAGACCCACCACTTGGGATAAGAGCAGACAAATACAAAGGGGGAAGAATTATATCTATATGGATTTTTCTTCACTTTCTTTTTTTTGTGACCAACTTTTTTTTGTTTTGTTTTTTTCCTCACAAAAGGGAGTTATACAGATACAAATTATATAGACAATATAGATAATACAAAAAGAAAAGATAAAGGAAAAAAAAAAGAAGCCAACCTGTCCCTCCCCCTTCCCACCCATCTTGCCATTTCACAGAAAGTCCTACCTGATGTTTGTTAGCAATCGTCTGAGTTCATCTATCTATTATATTATATATGTTATTTATATTATAGCATAACAATGTATCCACATAAAATACATTCATACCTTTTTTCACATAACATTTTATCTGTTTAAGCTGAATTGTGATTAACTCCTAATAATCTACAATTGCACCAAGGTGTGCGTATATGTACAATCATCATTTACATGAATGATATTACCCGATCAGCAGCTCTTTGAATAGCCTCTAATGTTTCCCCCTTAGCCTTATTAGCAGAAGAGATTGACAGCTCTGAGATTAGTAGGTTCATGGAAGGATGATATCCATTGCTTAATAAATAAAGTATGTGGGGGTTTCCATCGTATTACAATTATTTTGTTGCTGTTAGTCCAGCGAAAAGCACCCTTTTCTGATGTTTCTGTAGATCAAGAGAATAATCATCATTCAACAATACAATATTTGGGGGACAGGGTATGTGAACTCCAATAATCTCAGATACAATGTCAATAACCTGTTTCCAGAACGTTCTTACTGCAGTACATTCATAAACCATGTGTACATGTGCCAATAGTCTTTTGGTTACAGAGAAGGCATATGGGGCTTGGATCATCCTTAATTGACAGCATTTTCTGGTTGACAGGTAATATCTGTGTATCATTTTATACTATATTTTAGCTCATTCAGAATGCAGCGGCTCGTCTGGTCTTCAACCTTCCAACATTTTCCCACACCACTCCGCTCCTCCGCTCCCTTCACTGGCTTCCGGTAACTGCTAGAATTCACTTCAAGACACTGGTACTTGCGTACCATGCTGCGAATGGATCTGGCCCTTCCTACATCTAGGACATGGTTAAACCGTACACCCCAGCACGTGCACTTCGCTCTGCATCAGCCAAACGACTCGCTGCACCCTTGCTGCGAGGGGGACCCAAGTTCCCATCAGCAAAAACACGTGGGTTTGCTATCCTGGCTCCAAAATGGTGGAATGAGCTCCCCATTGAAATCAGGACCGCAGAAAGCTTACACACCTTCCGGCGCAGACTGAAAACTCATCTCTTTCGACTCCACTTCGAGCGATAGAATGACTAACAAAGAACTGCTAACAGAGCACTTATATACTAATAAAGGACTGGCTTATCTAAAGCCAGTTGAGTAGCACTTGAAACGATTGGCTCTTTGAAACCTGATGTTCTTATATGATTCTGTTTTCTTCAAGGTTGTGTCTTCCTGGTCGAATGTACTTATTGTAAGTCGCTTTGGATAAAAGCGTCAGCTAAATGCAATGTAATGTAATGTAATGTAATATCAATTGGTGATTGTGGTTACGCGATGTTAAGGAGATATTATTCCATATTCTCTGTCAATCAATAGTCTTCGTATAATTTTTTAGATCTGCGTTCCATACTGCAGAGATGCCAATATATCCGGTTAATTTATCTTGCAGTTTTTTATATATATATGAAGTAGTGCCGCTCACACTGTTTGGACTTAATATGACCTTAACTAATTGATGTGTTGGCAGAGGTTGATTCCAAGGAACTCCATATGTGCGCATGGCAGTACGTAGTTGCAAATAGAAAAAGAAGGAAGAGCCAGGCACATTATACGTGTCTTTCAATTCTTGGAAGGACATCAAGCCATTGTCGTTGGTTATGTCAGAAATATAATGTATTCCTCGAGTTTACCATTGTGGGAATTGGATTGCTTTTTTCCCAATACGTAGTAACAGGTTATGAAAAATAGGTATGTTACTATGCCAATACAGACCAATTGCACAATTTCTCTACATGTTTTTTTTCTTCACTTTCTGTGAACTGCATTTAATATTTACCTCCTGGCTCAAAGTTTTCTCGGTGTGATGGAGGCTAAACGGATATTACAGGATGTCAATCTAAAGGTCTCACAGGGTTTCCTCTGATGTCTTAAAAGTGATCAATATAGCTCTGAAAGACCTAGCCCTCTTGAAGTTACTTAAAGTTGCATGAGCTTTGTAGAAAAATAATATAAAGGAACACCCTATGCATTGTATTTACTGCTAATCCCCGGTAATATTGAAATACTGGTTTATTTATTTAAAGGAGACCTATCATGCTATATTTAAATGATATAGTGTATGACCATACCTATATATAAGGTATATTTATACATTTAATTTTTCAAAATACCAAACAGATCATTTTTTAGACATGCCTCGTTTCGCTCATTTTCGCTCTATTCCAAGCCCGTCTTTGAAAATTCTGAGCAGCAGCTGACCACGCCCCCCTGCAGAAGAGCAGGCATGAGCCGGCGAGAGTCACGTTACCATGCTTGCTGTGATTACGAGTGTCGAATAAACATATCATCTCAGAGCAATGCATGTGTTCAAGCATATTATCAATTTGATCCAGAAACTGACCATGAAGCAGCGGAGGTTTTGGTGGAGGTGCAAAAATCTCGGTTGCAGCAGGACGTTTCTGAATGGTTAGCTGACAAGCTGTTGTCCCTATTTATTTTACTCTGTTACGATGCTTGCTCCTTATTCGGTTCATATTTTGGCTAATTAGCAAGAATGCAATGTGTACAGTTTGTAACGCAAAAACAGCGATATATATATATTTATAAAGGGAGACATTCATATTTTCAGCATATATACGATGGCCTCATTGCGTTTAATAGTTTACAGTCCTTTTCTTCCAACATCGTGCAACAACCGTTGGAAAGTTGAATAACTTAGGATGATAAAAAGTATAACTCCAACAACACCTCAGTTGTCAGCAATGTGTGTAGTTTCATGTGTTTTTAAAAGCTCAGTTATTGACTTCTTTGTACAAATTGCGCCACGATGCCTTCTGAACGGAGAATGTGCTGCACGTCTGTTTAAATACATTTTTCACATGTCATTCAATATATGTTTATCACAATGTGTCAAGACGGATGCAGTAACTTGAGGACTCTGTAACCTGTATGGTGGACCATCCTGGATTGGAGCCTGTGTGCCTAAATGTGTTCTCCCTGCAGAATGCGTTGAATATTTACAGAGCTGAACATGGTGGACTACAGTTGAGGCAAATAGAGCAGTGAGTGGTTTGTTTGTTTTGACTGAAATTGTAAAACGAATGCTAATATTGTTCATGGAAATAAATACTGGTGTATATGGCTTTATGCAATCTTTCATTCTGTCATTGTACATGTACTATTATATTATATACTACACAGCAATGGCATAACACACCCATGTGTATGACAAAAAGTTCCACACACACAACCTTATGCTTTTGAAATCAGAATATTCTTTACCCATCCAAACATGAATAATCACGACACATTTTGATATCAACTCAGAACTTTATTGTCAAAATCAACAGTTAAAAAAACCCATAAAAAAAAAACTAAATGTAGCCTACTTGTATTTTGTATAAATGACACTAAATATTTTTACAGAAGCTTTGTGAGCTGGTGCTGGGGCTTCCTTGGACGCAGGATCAGAGTGGTGATTCCGGCCTGCGTTGTCCTCAGGATACGCAGGGAGTTTCCTGATCCGTGAAATGTCGATGTTGGGTTCAGACAGCAGCCAAATTGAACCGTGTAGCATACCCGGCGATGACCTCCTCCCTGTCAGGTCGCTCATAATGGTGCAGGGTCCACAAAGACTTGGTCGAAGATGAGGTCCATCAAGTTGGCCACGTAGGGCTGTGCAATGGTAAAAAAAGCACAACAAAAAATGTGGTTTAGATTAGTATATGCATGTAAAAAACTGAAACTTCTTTCTAATTTTTTTATTTTATATTTGTAAATAGTTGTATAATAAATATTTTAAACACTTACGGAATGTGGGGTCAGTCTTTACTGGTTTTGCTCTGCATTCTCCCTTCCTGGCCTTTGGGAACTGCAGTTTATACAGAGGGTTTCCAGTGGATGTAGTGGCTTGTGCACGCTCAGCGTTTTCATTGTAGTGCAGGGCTGCCAGGTACAGTCTTTCATTTCCGCCATGATAAAAAAAAATGTAAATAATAGCAAAGGATGTACAAATTGTCACTAATTAGTAAGTATGTGAGGTGCTGGCCTGTAAAGAAGAACACATAATTAGAACAAAATCATCTCAACTTAGTATTCAGGATGAGAAAATACTATTTGGATAAATATAGTCTGAAATCCCAAAAGATGGGGCTAAAACTCTCTATTTAGCAAAGCTCTTTGCTTAGCCTTTTCCAATCTGAGTTAGTTTTGAACCGTAACGTGCATGCTGTGTTTCTGACTCAATACAGATGATGTGTTGGAGAGAGGTTGAGCTCAGTAGACTGACTGTAATGAGTGCTAGCCACTAATTAGCCTGTTGCTAGAGGTAAGGCCTTGTCAACAACAACAGACCAACGGGGCTTTAGCTCAGTTTTACTCGTGGTGTGTGTGTCCCCTCGCATACATACACAGTGTTGTATCCTAACACACCCCCATTTATATTCATGTGCGCAAACAAGTAAACACACAAAAGCTTTTACATATAACGCTGCAAAAAACGGCATGTCTCATTAGCGTAGCTTAGCTTACAGATCGATGATATCTGATCGTTCTTACAGACTACAATCACAAAAGCTTTTACATATAACGCTGGAAAAAACGGCATGTCTCATTAGCGTAGCGTAGCTTAGCTTACAGATCGATGATATCTGATCGTTCTTACAGACTACAATCACAAAAGCTTTTACATATAACGCTGGAAAAAACGGCACTTGCCTACAGAAGATTACGTTTGTTATTATAACTTCCTCAATATGATTTTAGAGGATACAAAATACTAATAAATAGGAGAATAAATACTTGTGTTATCGCCTAGGGCGTGGCTTTACAGCCTTCACACAGATCGCCATTACGGCAGTATGTCTGAACATGTTAGAAAATGCCTGATAATTCAAATAAAAGACAAAGCAAAGACTGCGGAGCGTACAAAATAAAATGCTACAAAAATATATAAACACCTAACCGATTACTATTTGGGTTTGAGGCGACATTGATACGGCGAAGCTACATGCTACATGCTACAAGCTAGAGATAGCTTTATCAGGAAAAACACCGCTAAATAAAAACTTACAGCTTCAAAATTGGATGTGTCCTCACTGGCCTGGTCCCGGATGGTTGGTATTGATCCCGGGTTTAGCATTACTTTGGAGGCATATCCGTGTTGGACTTGAGAGAAGTTCATAAACATGTCCGTCGTAAAATGTTTGGAACACACAAACAGAAATCTGCCGTGGTCTTCTGGCACATGTCCCTTGTAAATGAAGTCTAGCCAAAGATTCATTTATTTTTCCACTGATAGCATTGCATGCAGTCCCCTGTCCCGAGTCTTGCAGCCAACAACAGCACAACGTTTAACTATCTTAGACATCCTGGCAAGAGCAGGCAAAAACACAGATGTGGGTTGATTTAGCCTGCCGATAGCCTATATGCAATGAGAGGTTTGGCAATGCACGTGGCCGTGGCTCATTCCCCTGATAGGTGGAGAGTTGACCAATAAGCCGAGGACTTCTCTGTGACGTAGAAAAGTGTTGAAATCTGGATCCGTTTTTTTCAGATCCGTTGCAGCCCCTTTTTTAGAGATTTGGCGAGGGAGGAAAATAGAGAGGGTTGTGTTTTCTGACACTTGGTGAGTTCCCTGGAACACCGGGGACACATATTCATGTATAAAAGACGTACAAAGGTGCATTTTGCATGATAGGTCCCCTTTAACCTTTACTTTAACATTACAATAATATTCTGATGGAGGCACAATATCCAAAATGCATTAATGAAAGAACATTTTTGACGATGTAAATACATTCATTGCTGATTTATCCATTTCTCTATTATTATTTTTTAATGATAGTTTGGCATGGTTGTTAACCTCATTCAATGTCAAGTATCTCAGAACGTCTTTAGTTTGAATTAATTAGCGTTTAGTTTGTGTTCATGATTGTTGATGAGAGCTGATTGGTGGCTGACTCATCAAGCTGTTATGTAATTGACTTCGTGCTTTCTATTTCTAAAAGGAACCAAGTAAAATGCTTTCATTGCGACAATTAAGCCTGCTAATTCATTAGTACACTGAACCATATAAGTGGTTACATAATTAAATTAGAAAATAAAAGGACATTTGAAAGGAAAGTGAAAACGTAAGTCTGCAACAACTGCACCATAAAGTCAGTGTTATTCATGTTTGGCAACGTTTTTTTAAACTTTAGTCTCCAGCAAATTAGATTCATAGATAAGCTTTTTCAAATCAAAACAATATAATAAAATGTGTCTCCAGTTGAAAAAATGGGTTCACTGAGAAAACAAAGAGAATCTGGAGAAATGAGAAAGTTTTTAGTATTTTCTTCTCGCCTTTTCAGCTTATACTATACAGTCATTATAATTTGTCTTTGAATTTCTTGAGGGATACTGACATTATCGTACCGCAGTCTCCCAAATTATAATTGGATCTGCTCTAAGAGCACAGCATCTCTCACATGTGCAGCTTCTTTCTTTCTTTTTCCCTTTTAAGTCTGTGTTTGTGTGTCATTGTGGCTAAATACAGTCCTGGAGACACCTACTGTGTCAGAAGATAATACATGAAAGGTGTTGAGTACTTTGCCAGTGGTTTATATGGTCTATTCATTCTTTTACATCACACCCCTGTAGAACACTTTGCCTGATAGGGTTAGGGTTAGTTTTAGGGTAATTTTGTCCTGCAGAACAAGGATGTATAATACTTGATTGTGCATTACAGAGTTAAGGTTATACAATTGTTTTTACAGGAGGAGACCAGGTGAACCAACAGTTGGAATAGAAGAGCTTAGACCATTAGTCTAGTGCAGTGGTTCTCAAAGTGGGGGGACCAGGAGGAAAAATGGTTATAAAAGAAAAAAAGAAAAAATAAATCATAATTTGAAAAATTATTGATTCGAAAATAATATGATGCAGTACAGTACTATTACGTCTGGGTCTCAGAGTTGCATTAAAGCTCGGCGCTGTGTGTGTGTGTGTGTGTGTGTGTGTGTGTGTGTGTGTGTGTGTGTGTGTGTGTGTGTGTGTGTGTGTGTGTGTGTGTGTGTGTGTGTGTGTGTGTGTGTGTCTGTGTGTGTGTGTGTGTGTGTGTGTCTGTGTGTGTGTGTGTGTGTGTGTGTGTGTGTGTGTGTGTGTGTGTGTGTGTGTGTGTGTGTGTGTGTGTGTGTGCGTGTGTGTGGAACGAGCCATTTTGTGTGTGCGAGCGAGAGAGAGAGAGAGAGAGAGAGAGAGAGAGAGAGAGAGAGAGAGAGAGAGAGAGAGAGAGAGAGAGAGAGAGAGAGAGAGAGAGCGCACCAGTACAGGAGATCGTTGTTGTTAGCTTCTGGTGCTAGCGAACTACGCTAATGAATATAAGGAGTTTATTCAACAACAAAGTGGAGGAGAGTCCTCTCCTGTCAGACTGAGAGGCTCAGTGAGCTAAAGGAGTCTCTCAGTGTTATCTCAGTGGGTCTCAAATGTTTTGGTCACCATTAATGTAAACAATTATTTCTGAAGCACACGTTTATAAATGAAAAACAGGTATGAAATACTATATGACAGTAAAACAAGAAAAATGTTTAAAAGGGTGATTTGTAAAATATCCATAAAGAAAAAGTAAATCTGTTTACAGTTCTGTTTCATATGGGTGTTGAGAGATGTATCCATAGATCTCTTCATTTTGCTGTCAAAGTGCACCAGATTGATGCTTTCAACTTCAATATGTACCCCCCTATGTGAGGTCACACAACACCTATAAAAATAGCACTTTACCCCTGCTTACACCTATATGCCATGAGCTGATAATCGAGGCTTCATTGTAACAGTCGCGGGTACACTGTATATGCGTGGGGATTGTTGCAGTAGAAAATTCCACTGTAGCGCCCGGTACATTAATGGGAAACCCTAAATGTTTGAGCACCCTCTATGAAACGTCAAGCTACCCCACAGCACCCCCAAAACAAATCTCTGGCGCCGCCACTTAGCCTGACTATTTGTGTTGGGGGGGCCCAACTTTTTTTTTTATCCATAGGGGGGGCCTGACAGAAAAGGTTTGAGAACCACTGGTCTAGTGTGATTTGATATGACGTAAAACATATGAAAAATATTGAATCAGTCCTATATTCCTATACTCACTCGTTGTACAAATACACCTACAGTATATACACTTAAAGAATGTGTTTAAGGAAAACAGTTTGGAGTAGCTATTTATTTCACCAATACCAACATTCCCAGTTAGAGAAAGGATGCAAGGTAAAATACCATTTGTCTTGGACCCGTAAACCCCTAAATCTGCCCATTGAAAACGTATGTTAATGCTCCTCACAATCAGAAACACACAAAAAATACACTTATCTAATAATTTCCTTAAAGGCATACAAGTCACTTGACTTAAATATCACAGTTTTAAAGTAAACTATGTTAGGTTAATAGCAATCAAATTAGTTTGGCAAAATGGACACAATTTGAATTGCAATACTGAATGCCATCTTATCTTGCTCTTTGACTAGGGAAGTGAAGAACAGTTTGGTAGTAGAGTCAATATATCCATATCACAAAAAAACTGCAGTCAATAATCGTCCAACTTGCATCAACTTTTACAATTCACGTCCTTGGGTCACCAGCAAAACACTTGCCAAGTTTGAAGTGGATTGTTTTTACAGTAGAAAGTTCATGAAATATGCGAAGGACCACACACAGAGAAAAGAATCCTCACATTATAATATAATGCTTTGTGTTTCTTCAAACTCCTGTTTATGACACATTCCTTTTTTAAGCTGCCACTCAGACCTACATTCCTGTGTAATCATGAGTCTTTATACAATTCTAACAAACTTGTATAAATCAGTGCCAACCCTGTCTCACGACATTTCGTGTTATAGTCACGAAATGTAATCTATTGATTCGTGTTCACCAACACGATTTTCCCCTTTTTTTCGTGTCACACAGAACGATTTTAAAAGCAATGTATTTCTATTGGTAGTATGTTTCGTGCCTGCAGCACGTCTTTTTGTCTGGTCGGGTCTTGGAAGACCGGAAGCTGTGTGGTTCATAAAAGCATGTTATTACTCAATATCAAGTCACGATTATTGTTTTTATTTTAAATTGTATAATGTCTGACTTTTTTTGCCGTCCGTGAGGAAAAGAAATGGGGCTCAGAGCCTCAGAATACTTAAATATGTATTCTTTAAATATTTTATTCCTTCTAATTTGTTATTCTTTTCTAAATAACACACTGTTATTTACTCAACAATAAAACACAATTATCCTTGTTTTTATTTATTTGTTTAATTCTATAATCTCTGGCTTTTTAGATTTAAAAAATACATATCCTACGGTGGCCCTGAAGTGCAAGACACCACAGCATTTCAGAAAACACTACAGCATTACAGAAAACGCTACAGCATTTCACAAAACACTACAGCATTTCACAAAACACTACAGCATTTCAGAAAACACTACAGCATTTCACAAAACACTACAGCATTACAGAAAACACCACAGCATTTCACATTGGACGGAAAGGGTATTCCTTTAGGGAGAACACTTCTTGTTTGTGATTGGACAGAGCCAGCCAGAGAAGCACTGCTGTGATTGGTTGTTTTTGCTGCCAGTCAAGAAATGACGCTTCGTGATTGGTCAACACCCGACAGCGAAATATGTCCCAACACATCAGCCGTTAGCACACACACTCAGAGCTCCTCATATCTGTTCAGAAACTGGACAAAAGTTAAACATGAACAAACCACAGACTGTCTATGTCATGGCGAATACAGTCGCTGCTTAAACCAATTGGGCCAATCACGAAGCGTCATTTCTTGACTGGCAGCAAAAACAACCAATCACAGCAGTGCTTCTATGGCTGGCTCTGTCCAATCACAAACAAGAAGTGTTCTCCCTAAGGAATACCCTTTCTGTCCAATGTGAAATGCTGTAGTGTTTTGTGAAATGCTGTGGTGTTTTGTGAAATGCTGTGGTGTTTTGTGAAATGCTGTTGTGTTTTGTGAAATGCTGTGGTGTGTTGCACTTCAGAGCCACCGTATATTTCAGTATTCTGAGCCCCATTTATTTTCCTCACTATACAATTTAAAATAAAAACTATAATCGTGGCTTGGTATTGAGTAAGAAAATGTTTTTATGAACACATCTTCCGGTCTTCCAAGACCCGACCAGACAAAAAGACGTGGTGCAGGCACGGAACATACTACCAATTGAAATACGTTGCTTTTCAAATCGTTCTGTGTGACACGAAAAAAAGTGGAAAATCGTGTTGGTGAACACGAATCAATAGATTAAATGTTGTGACTATAAGTCAAAATGCCGTGAGACTGGGTTGCCAGTACATTACTTAACCGTGTCCCGTGTGTGTGTGTGTGTGTGTGTGTGTGTGTGTGTGTGTGTGTGTGTGTGTGTGTGTGTGTGTGTGTGTGTGTGTGTGTGTGTGTGTGTGTGTGTGTGTGTGTGTGTGTGTGTGTGTCATTTGCTATTTTTCACATAACTATGATGAGGCCACATGTGGGCTGTGGTTTTTCATATTATGTGATTTGAGCTGCACAGTTGGTTTAAGTGTGATTGTGCTTAGTAATGACTTGAATGTCTCTGCAAAGAGAATGCAGCTGAATATTTATGAGGCAGATCATGCTCTCTCTAGTAAGTGACAAAGGATCAAAGGCTATTCGTCTTGAAAATGCCAGCCATAACAGACAGAGGAAATGTTTTCCTCAGCAGTGATTTGAATAAAATTAAAGAGACTTTGTGTTAGATTTGCTGGATTTGTGCAGTCGTCTTTTAAACACTAAAAGAGCACTTGAATAAAACATTTCATGCACAGCAAAATATAAGTGTCGATGCAAAGCATAACAAATTTAAAGACCTTCAACTGTTTTCTGCTTTTATTTATTAAATCAAACAAAATGTGCACAAACATCTGTATAGAAAATATATATGTATAAAATATGAAGTCCAAGTTCCTCAAAAATGATTTTACCAATTGTATGTTTAAAACAGGACAATAAAACAATGGATAAAGGACCAGACAGAAGATACACTGTAAAATGTTTGACTGTACAATTACAGTAAATTACTGGCTACTAGTTGCATGGATTTCACGGACAGTGAATATTTCACAGTAAATTACTGTAGATATTTTACAGTAAATTAGAATAAAAGTACAACTAAATACTGTGACTTTACAGTTGCCATGCCCATGGAATTACTGTGATATAGCAGTACAGAGATGTGATATTATGGTACCTTGCTGTACATAAAGTACAGTAATTACCTCTATTTTCACACTATTACTGTAGAAGTAATGCAACACAGTAGCCAGTAATTTACTGTAAATATAAAAATGTAAATAATACGATAATATATTGTAAATCTGACTAGTTCACTGGGATTTTACCATAACTACACAATTCAATCAGCTCAACCAACAAAGAAAATGCCCATTTTAACTTTGTATTACTCCATTGAAGTGCAAAGTACATTTCACAGTGTCTTGGACATGTTGTTACGGCCCCAACCTCTACTCCGCGTAGTGGCTGGTGCTGAGACCCGCAACAGCGTTTTTCTCACTGTAAACATCGCGTCGCGATGAAAGCAGTTTCTAAAATAATATCCAGGGGATGCATGCAGAGCTGTCATTGGCTGAGATAAGTCCGGCCGTGCGTCATGACTCTTTGAAACATCTCTGTTCCCGGAAATGCATCCGCGAAGGAGCCGTGGAGGACCCATCAGTGTATCCTCGGTTAGAGCTCCTCCAGAGAGCCTCCTCGATGCTCGATGCTCGATGCTCGGTCCTCGACGTGCATTTAGAGAAATTAGATGTCCTTCAACATGGTGCGCTAAAATTCATTTCCGGGTCACTACCGGAGGACCGAGGAGTCGAGGAGTCGAGGAGGGGGATTTGATGAAATGAGAAAGGGCCCGGGTGCACCTGCAGCAGGGAGACAGAAAGAAAACAAGGAGGGGAGCACGTAACACATGTCTACAGACAACTCGAAGTCAACAATTTTTCTGAAGAATGTGCTGACATGCGGGTTTAAATTGCCATGCCTCTTTTTGGCTTTCGAGCCCGTCATGGGATTAATGCCCAAGAAGCACCTGAAAACAATAAGCCAAGACAACCATTTCAATTTTACATAGATTTATATGTTGCATCGTTTATTTTAAGGCACATGCAGCGGTGCCCCTTTCAATTTAAGTTAAACCTGCACCAAAGAAAGAAATTAGTATTTAAAGCCAAGCAAGAGCGATGAAAGCAAGAAAATCACTTAATTTGTTGTGTTATCACAGAGGATGGTCTGAATACAGTATTTTACGATGAAATAATACAGTAACATGTTGTGAAATCCTGGTAATCATTGATCCTGTACATTCACAGTAATTAACTGTGCCTGTATTGATTTCACTGTGAAATTCAAAATTACAGTATTATATTGAGAACATTACAGGTAAAGACTGTAAAGTGGTAAAACAGTAATTTATTGTAAAATATTACAACTAAATATTGAGAAATCATGGTAATATTTTACAGTGTGTGGCTGAGGAGAACATGCTTGCAGCCCATAGCTAATGTGATCCATGTACTATATCACTCACTGTTGATTTGGAGAAGTGCTGTTAGTTGTGTGTCGGGTTCCAGGGGCCTATACTGCGAACTTGGTTCAACCTAACCTGGATATGTTTGAGTTAGCCGGTTGGCCTAATCCAAAACATACGCGCTCTCGCTAAACTGTACTACGACGCTGGTTATCAAGTGGATCGCTCAAGCCAGCCGTGTCCTATCTAGTTAGGTGCGCGTTCACATGAAAGGGGTGGTATTTGGAGCATTCGACCAATCACAAACATGGAGTAGCATACTGACAGCACAGCGTCATACTTCTGAATGAAAAGTGAACTTTAATACTAGTCAAAAATGAAGAAGTTAAACTTTAAACATCCATGACTTAAACACTTTATCCAGGATAAAAGCCACATAGCTGCACCTGCAAGGTGAACACAGCTGGAAAAAGAAAAAGTGTTTGAATGCGTACATTAACAGGTTTATGATATCACTGCCCCGTCTAAAACACGATCTGACTTCAATTACATTTGTCTCGAGTGTTTCGTCAACTTATGTGTTGCTTAAAATAATACTTCTGCATACAGTATGTGACACTGTGAGTGCTGCACGGCCAGATACGGCTCAGCTGACTCAGATAAGGAGATATATGATACATTATGAAGTGATATGCCGCGGACTGTACTTAATGTACTCTGATCCGGTTACTTATGTTGTGGCCGATATTTAAGTAAGCTTTCTTAACGCTAATGTTATAATAGTCAGATTGCTCTGAAGATGGAGGTGATATTCTATTAATGTTCACGTTCACACAGTCGGTGATTTTTGTCGGCCGTCTTTCCTGCGACGGCAGTTTTTCTGTATTTCCTTTCTCCTGTAATATGACTTGATCGCTTTAAACTCCGCACACTGAGCTCTGATTGGTCAGCAGGCGGTGCTTTCACTGAGTTGAGCTCTTAGCCTGCAACCTAACCTGGTCCCGACCAGGTTAGCTGCTTAGCATATATTACCATGGAGATCTAGCCTGCTAAAAAGAGAACCAGCTTCGGATGACCGGAAAGCCGGAGTTTTCCCTGAATTTAGCCGGCTAAGCGAAAATCCTGCTTCGCAGTATACCCCCCAGGTGTGTGTCACGGTGCCGCGATTAATGAAGCGGAGGAGATCCATTGTCTGAAAAAGTATCGTAGTTTTGTTTCTTAGTCTGCTTGCTTATCAAGGCTGTAAATAAAACGTTCTGCCCTGATTTAATTTGACCCCTACTGTAACAAACAACAGAGAGAAGTAAAGGATGAGAGAAATCATTTTTCATAATTCCAAATATATGTTGTGCCCTGATAGTGCTACATTAATATGTTAGTCCTGTCATTGATAAGTGTATTCTCTGATATTCAAAAGGTTTCTTATAGTTGTTGTTGTTGTTGTTGTTGTTGTTGTTGTTGTTCAGCATTTCTGAGGCTCTTGCAATTGTATCAGTCCCCTCAGTCACTTTATCCCGGCTTCTGGGTTGCTTCTCGACCATCTGTTGTGGCTATTAATCAGAGAGATTCATTTGTGGTTCATGTTTAACACGACAGACTCACTCGACCCTCTACTGCAGAGGATTTTCTGAAGTGTGATCAGGGGGTTTGGAGAGCTGAAAGGAGTTGGGGGGGGGAGCACATCGGGAGAGACTTGAGGCAGAGATACTGCACCAACACTGACTGCAGTTGCAGGAGCAGTGGTGACTCGTGGAGGTAACTAAGGTACTTAATCCTGACTGTCAACGTTTAAAAATGCTCACTCATTTTTGGAATTGCAAGTGAACAATACTTGATTCTTACGTTTATTAGATTAAATGTGATGTACTCTGTCTGGTCCAATATGATTTAATGTTCATTAATCTGCTGAGATGTATCAATGGTGTCTGTGGAGGCATTCTGTCCAAAGCAGAGATCGATGTTTTTATATTTGTGTGTAAGAGTAGTGACCTACCTTGATCCCTTTGTGTGTAGGGATATACAGCCATGCTAGTGATAAGGGTCTACTAATGTTTTGATATAAATGCTAACATGCTGATTACCAGGTATAATGTTTACCATGTACCCCTTCTTAGTTATCTGTGTCAGCATTCTAACATTAGCTAATCAGTGCTGAACACAGAGTACATCTGAGGCCAAAGGGAATTACACATCATCATTTAGCTGAATGTCATTAGTTTGGCAGGTTTTTGATCAAGTTGTTTGTAACAAAAAGTGTGCCAATCCTCTCAGTAGAAGTTGAGATGTTCACTGGATTAGTAAAAACTATTGAATGCTGTTGGCACTAGATAGAAAGTGATGAGATAATTAAAGTTTATCCTCTGGGGAACAAAGATGTATGCAATACAATCATATATAGTAATCTATCCCTGTGGCCGAAGGGTTGACTTGCATCTTGTGTTTTTCAGTAGTTTCTCTCTATTCTCTTTCTTTTTCTCGTATCATTATGTTTCCTGTATATCTCACTTCCTTCCTTCCCATCTGCTGTTCTCTTTGTTCTCATGCCAGCTCTCTGTGTGGCTGATATACAAAGCTACCGTATAGAAAGAGGTTTGAGCTCTTTGATCTTCAGATATAGGATGAGGAGCGTCACTTAATTTACATATTTACTGCGTTAGCATTAAAGTTTAATTGTCGATATGACGGTGGTAAAAGTACAGAGTGTTTCAAAAGTATCCAAATACAAATAAATTACCAATTATGCAGTTTTCAGCATTTTTTATTACCCAACACATTTACGAATTTCTCTTATCTGACTTCTTTTCCAGCCACACTTTGCTGCATTATCCATACTCTATTTATCTCATTTTAACACCCATCCTCTCTTCTTGCTTTCCCCTTTCACCTTCCATCTAGTCCCTACTCAGATCTCCTCTGCATGCCTTATGTTTCCCTCTCATTGTTTCTCTTCAACCTCGGATTCCATCTACCCTCTGACATCTTCCAAATCACTTATGTTTCTTTCTTTTCCTCTATGCTTTATAATTGCCTGCTCTCTACCCACTTATTTATTTTCTCTTTTCTTTCTGTTGTTAACTTTCCACATCTGTGATACTTTCACCTCATTTATAATCTCACCATGTGGTGTCATCTCACTCCCCTTATTCTTCAATTTACACTCATATTTTTGTCATTTCTTATTTCTCCAAATGCAACAACATACAATGTTCTGGCTAGTCTCAGCTCTGCAAACCCCCAGGTGGCTAATATCTTCCCACAGGCACTTTCCCTCAGACCATTAGCTCGAGGAAAAGCCTCTCCAAAAGGATGGGGAAATGACTGTAAAAGGAATGGTACTGACATAATTGTAGATCTCTGTAAATGGTCTGCAAAGCTTACAATTACTTCTGTAAATTAATGACATCACGGTGTAACACTTGCGTTTCTATTGGCTGGTGCTCCAACACAAAGCACCTGATAAGCTAAGGGGGTGAGATATCTGTAAGCGGTTGACCAATCACAATAACCTGTAAATACGCATAATAGGGCCCCTTCAAAGGTTTTAGCTATTAGCAGAAGTAGTTATAATACTTAAAGACGTGCTATGCTATACACACAGCAATAAAACAAATAATACATGTGAATAAATCGTACTATATTCATTGTGAATGGAAAACTAAAATGCATTATGTATTCCAGAAACAACACTGGTGCTTTAGTGCTACAAATATTCTTGACACTTGATGTGTAAAAGCCCGCCTCAATTTATGCTATTTATGATAGCACTACCTGTACTGTGAGACATTGATGTGAAACCGGCACATGGCAGCAAGACTAAAAGGTTGGAGGGTTAATCTCCTATTCATGGCGGATCTACAGACAGCGGCTCTTTATATCCCCTTTGGAATAGCCTCAGGAAAACCTATTTTCTTTGCAAAAAACCTCAATCATACCGACGCGTTTGCTGTCTTTGCATTCATTGCATGAACACAAACAGATATAATAGATGGCATGCAAAGACTGCTAGACAGCGAAAGACATTGGCCGCCATTTTAAAGGAGCTGGAAACACAGGGAATAATAATAGAAAATTGTGGCACTAGAACAGAATGAAAGCATTACCGTCCCAATATTGCAGTCCATTTTGGATCTAAGTCTTTCAAATATGTGTCTCAACGAGATTGAGAGATTCCCGCCTGCCTGTTAATAAGCTTAGAGTTTCTGGTACTGCAGCAAGATTCGACTCAGCTGCATCTTACTCAGCAATGTATTTGAGATCGGTGTAGCTCCAGGATGTGCATCAACTAGCAAAGGCTCTGATTGTTGTTTGTACCCGTGCCGTGCACATTAGCTCCCGGCTGTAGTAGGTGGAGGTGTTTGTAGAGCTCAAGGAAAAGGACCAAGCTGTGCAAGGAGTTTTTATCATATACTATATATAGTGACAGCAGGAAACGAACAAAATAATGTGGTTTAATGAAAACTGGGATAATCAACTTATTCTCCTTGGACATGTACATTGTTATATTAATCAAAGCAATCATTTAAACTTGTGGTCAACAAAAAGTACAACGACCCTGTGTCACCCTCTCTTCCACACACACCTCACGCAGGTGAACAGGATCATAATGAGTGCCGCCCATCTCCATGTGACTCAAGCCTACCACTCAATAGTGCTTAAACAAATATCTTATATTAAACGCAATACTATGCAATGTGTCATGGCTCCTACAATATACATTGGTAGAGAGGGAGTTCTGCTCAAAACCAACCGGACTACATGGCACTTCTGGAATGTATCAAAATGGCAGAGTAAAGAAAGTGTCTGGACTTCACACTCACTGGAGTCACATTTGTATAACTTATCATTTATTCTGAGTGTATTTGTATTCCTGAGGTCTCTGCCTCTTAAACTTTGGATGCGTTGGATGAAAAACAAATAACATGTTGGCATTGTTGGTGATGAAAAGCGGCATGTCTTTAAAACTTGTTTTATTGTGTAATTATTAATGGAATGGAAATTCGCAAATAATAAAAGGACACACTGATCCTTATTTCAGGGACTATAGCAATTTATAAGCTGAGTTAAACTCTGTCACCCACATGCCGTTTCCTAACTTTACTGAGTTGTTGGTATTCCAAACAATAAGCACTGCTCTTGAATCAGGGTTCTCCGCACACGAACCTCTCAACGACAGAACATTCTTCATTCACAGCATTCAATTATGCAAAAATGTCCCTCGGGAACGAGCAGTGCTCTGTTTTCATTCTCCCTCTCTTGTCTCCTTTTTAATGAGCCGAGAGCAAGTGAACGACACATTGTTAGTCTCTACACAAATAAGTGGCAACTCTCAAACCCTCAAATTACAAGGTTGTTAGAGTCAAAGGCAAGTCAGCATCCCTTTCGCTATAATTAACTCCCAGCATCGCTTTCGCAAAACAATTAAAGGGCCTTTTTGTCATTTTTGTACCACTTAAACCTACAAGGATATTCATAGTATGGCATTATTCATGGTTGTTTCCATGTTAAGGTAGCTTTACTGAATACATATGTTACATCAAAACGTTAACTGTGTATTTGAGCCAATGTAAGCTGCGTTTCCAATATCTTTTTAATTTACCCTGGATGGACAGAGGCGGAAAAATTATAAAAATGACACGTTCTAACTGAAAGTTAACAATGTGGTCTGGTTTTCAGACCTGGTGTACAGAGATCTGGCTATTATTTGGCTATTATATTTATTTTAACACAATCGTTAAATTGGGTTTATAATGTACAGTAAGACTATATTGATCTAATTATTGTTTCTGAGACTTGGCTTTCAAAGAAAATATTGGATAAAGATGTCGGAATTGACGGCTTCAATATTTATCGTTCGGACCGCCCCAGGAAAGGTGGTGGCATGGCGATTTACGTAAAACATAATCTTGCTGCACAGGACATCTTCTCCAAATCTGCTGTTAAGCAGTTTGAAATCTTAGCACTAAAGATTGATTTATCTGGTGGTCAGTTTTTAACTGTTGCTATAGGCCCCCTTCTGCTACAAACGACACATTATCCTCGCTAATGCAGCTTTTATCTCAACTACAGTTTAAGGAAATCATCCTGGTAGGTGATTTTAACTGGGACTGGCTTTTTGATGATTTTAAAGCTCATTGTATGTCTCTAAATGTTACACAATTAATTGAAAGTCCTACTCGTCTTAACACCAGGTGTCTAAATAAATCATCTCTTATCGATCTTTTAATTACTAATCAACCCCATAGATATACTGCAACCGGGGTCTTTGCTAATGACCTAAGTGATCATTGTCTAGTTGGTGCTATTAGGGATACCAAAATCCCCCGTACCAAACCCTGTGTTGTTCTGAAAATAAATGTTAGGCACTTTATAGAGCAAGCCTTTCTTCATGACTTAGTTCATTTTAAATGGGATCGTATTTTATTGATTGGTGATGTTGACCATGCTTGGAAGTATTTTTATGACAGTTTTAGTTATTTTTTAGATAAACATGCTGCGTTTCGCCGGTTCAGGGTGAAGGGCCGTGATAACCCCTGGTTCACTTCTGATCTGGCAGCCCTCTTACGCAAGAGGAATCTCCTTTGGGCTGCTGCGAGGAAGACAGGCTCTGAGGCTGACTGGCTTCTTTTTCGTCAACTGCGTAACCGCTGTACTGCTTCCATTAAAAAAGCCAAAAGCGACTTTTACTTATCCCAGACCACAGACAGTTTAAACGATCCTAGGAGATTTTTAAACATTTTATTGCCTCCAGTTCCTCCAGTTCCTTGTTTGACACATTATCTTTTGGGTAATCATCTCCCTCCATTACCACCAGTCATGCCTCCAGTAGCCACACTTTCTCCTTCAACCCCTTCAATGTTGGGGAGGTTTGTAAGGCTCTAAAGGGCCTAGACCCCAAAAAATCAGCAGGTCCGGACGATCTCCCCCCTTATTTCCTACGGCTAGCTGCAGATATTATAGCCAAACCACTTTGTCATGTTTTTAATCTTTCTATAACAAGCAATTTCATTCCAGATGTTTGGAAAACTGCAAATGTTCTCCCCTTAGTCAAAGGTGGTGATCCCATGGTGATGAATAATTACAGACCAATTTCCAAGCTCTCTATTTTAGCTAAAGTACTTGAAAGGCTGGTAAATGATCAAATCAAAGAATATTTAAGCTTGAACAACATTCTATCTCCTCACCAGTCAGGCTTTAGGAAGCAGCACAGCACAGTAACGGCTGCTTTGAAAGTAGTGAATGACATTGTTGAGGGCTTGGACGCAAAGAGCTACTGTGCTGCCCTTTTTATAGACTTATCCAAGGCATTTGATACTGTGGACCATGGCATTCTATGCCAGAAGCTATCTCATACAGTATAGGCCTGTCTGACCAAGCTGTTGGTTGGTTTGCAAACTATCTTTCAAATCGCTAGCAATGTGTAAAATTCAGCGGTCTCTCCTCAAGCTTTCTTAATGTGCCCAGAGGCGTTCCTCAAGGTTCGGTCTTGGGACCGACCCTTTTTACTATTTATATAAATGATGTGGGTCAAAGTATTGATGCCTCTGTACATCTATATGCAGATGATACTGTTGTGTACTGTTGTGCTAGCACTGTTGCCCTTGCATTTGAACGTCTGCAGTCTGCTTTTGACACTTTTCAGTCACATCTGTTCCACCTTAGGTTGGTGTTAAATTCAGATAAGACAAAAGTCATGTTGTTTTCCAATAAGAAAAAGTTACCAACTGTTCTTCCCTGCATCATGTCTGCACAGCATAACCCCATTGAAGCTGTTCACACCTACAGATACTTAGATGAATATCAATAGATGAAAATCTCTGCTTCAAACCACATATTGACAATCTCTTAAGGAAATTGAAATTAAAACTGGGATTCTTTTTTCGAAATAAGGCCTGCTTCTCCACAAGTGCGAGGAAACGGCTTGTAGCTGCCACATTTTTGCCGCTTTTGGACTACGGGGATGTTGTGTACATGAACGCCTCAGCTCACTCCCTTCATCTGCTGGACGCTGTTTACCATGGGGCTCTGAGGTTCATAACCAACTGTAAACCCCTCACACACCATTGCACGCTGTACACTTTAGTCAACTGGACATCATTATCAATGCACAGATCACTGCACTGGTACAAACTCATCTATACCGCTATGCTTGGACTGCTGCCCCTCTACATATCCACTTACATATCACGCAAACAGTACAGCTATAGACTACCATCTCAAAACTACATCACTCTGTCCGTCCCCTCAGTACGCACGGAGCTTGGGAAAAAAGCCATATCATGCTCTGCCCCCTCGACTTGGAACACACTTCAGCAGGAACTTAAGCTGACCAGTTTGATACCCATCACGGGTTTAAACTCATTTTAAAAAAGCTGGAGAAATCATCTGTGGGTGTTTGCACCTGCTACTGTATATCTGACTGTATATGGATTTCAATGACTACTTTTTTTACGGTGTTGTATTTTAGTGTTGCCTCTGTGTTTAGTGTCCTGTCTGTCTGTAACTGTGTGTGGTAGTGTTACCACTGAACAGGTCTCTCTTGAAGTATGAGTATGCTTGGTCATATGAGTATGCTTGGTCATATCTTGCTTTGGTCATGGAAAAACTCTCTGAAACACCAGAACTGTGTTTTCTGATGTCTGAAGAACTGGAAAGGTATTTTTTTCTAAATAAAGCTTTAAGTTTGGATTTGTTTGTGGAGAAATGCAAAAACAAATCTTAGTTTTCTCCTTAATGAGTTTCTTGATCTCACAATCTCAGTTGGTATTAATTATCCAGAAAATGCATCCTTCGACATAGGCGGAGAGAAATTCTTTGAAGATGTGACCCGACACAACATTAAGCTGCTTCTCTTGTTGCGAGTTCCTATCAACTTCTAAGAGATACTGAGATCAGAAAAGCAGATTCCAAAATGGGGTCACAGCGGCTTTGTTGTGGAAACAGTCAATACATAGAAACATAGAAACACTTTTTAAAGATTTTCTATTAGTATTTTTACAAGAAAGTTAGGACACCACAATATTCAGATCATAGAAAGAAGCACACACCAAAAAACTGACGAACTTCCTTTCAGTCTCGGCAGAGCTCCTGTCAGTCATGCTGTTGTCAAAGTGTTAAACTCAAAGTGAACTGATAATGAGAAGCAAAACACTAACACAGTCAACATTTAAACTACCGGAAAAATGCAAACTCATTTATTTTAAACCTAAAATATGTTATTGTTTGCCTCTGCCTTTTAATAAATAAAACAATGATTTATTCACACATAGCACTGTAACTTTTCTTCTTGTCTTTTATCCAAGTTTTATTTGTATTCCCTTGGCTCTTCGATGACGATGTTTTCTATTGTATCTCAATGTAATTGTATAATGCACGTCTTTGCAGTGTGTTGGTGCTTTTAATGTTTTTTGTAAGGCACTCCAAATAAATGAACAGCCTACTTCGACGGCAAGAGACACAAACAGAAAACATGTAATTGTCCAAGTAGTATGTTTTCCAGATGCTAATTGTTGGCATATCAATATGTATTATTATTTCCTTCCTGGTGGTGCATTCACATGTTCAAGTGAACTTCAGAAACAGAGTTGTGCCATACAGCTGCCGTATACAACTATGATGTTTGGAGACATGGAATATCTTTTGTTGTATGACAGCAGATGGCAACTGCTTAGGAGTTATAACCCATCCTAAACAATGCATCCACAGCAGTGTTTTGGCTTTCTGGAAGTCCTGTAAGAAGAGTCAGACAATTTAGTTGATGAACTGCTGGTATTTCAGGATGCACAGTTTAGTTGTGCATTCTTTCTGGCTGCAAAGTTTTAGGCAGAAACGTAATGTTATTCATGGAGTAGAGTCCCTCGAATTGGCAATACTTGAAGGAAGGGAGCTTTCCAAACAACAGCTCAACACAGAACTTCACAAAATGAATTCAGGCCACAATATATGCCATAGAAGAGGATGGAAGTTACTGAGTTATAAATGAGGATGTGTTAATTAGACTTTACAAAACATGGACAAAGTCTCTGTTTCGTCACTCATAGATTTTCTGAAGAGCCTTTCTAAACTCAATATGCTCCACCCATTTCCATACTGGCAGTACCAACACCACCTAACTCGTGGGAAATCCAAAAACAAAAGAGATTGAGACTGGATATTGGGGGAGGCCAGCTGCTAGCCTGTCCTTTAATTCCCAGATATGATTTCTCAAGTGAGACATCATTTGAGTAAGAAGGAGAAAGACAATCACATTGGACTAGAATGACAGAAACTCTGCTCTGTGTCTGCTGGATGTGGTTTGTCGCCGTTATATCATAACCAATGCCATATTAGATCTTTATAACTCTTATAAATTAGTATTCCATGATATAGACTGACTATGTTTTCAACCCCAATATGAAAGACTTCCGGTGTCTCTGATGTGCGCTGAAAGTGTGATCCCAAAACGCAATTAACTGAACCAAGTTAACAATATATCGTCTCTTTTTGTTGGACCTTCTGCCCAAAATGACATGTTTCTCCTAGACAGAAATTAATTATAACTTGACCATGTCCTTTTTTTAAACATTGAATGCACTTGAAAGGAGATTCTACACCTTTACCTTTAACAAGCTCTGTCTGTTCTGTTGACCTATGCTTCTGGCAGCTGTGGATCCTGAACTGTCATATTCAATGTCTGTCAAATGAGGAGGTGGCTCGACAGACAGAAACATTATTATCCTGCACGAGTGTCTTCATAGGGAATATAATTGTTGTCATGCAGATGATTTTTTTTGTTGAGGTAATTGCAGGAAGGTGATGGATTGTAACCAACTGATTGGTTGTATAATTCATTTCTGATTAGTTGTGACCACCAGCCTGAGGTACTTACCCGCCCCCCTCTAGACCCAATGATGGGCACCCAGGCATGGGCGTTAGAATCTAATAAAATAATTATTGCTGAAACGATTTTTACCCAGGCGTAGGTGGATGATGGGAAGGATGGGACTGGTGTTTGTTTGTTGCCTCTCATCTCTTGCATCCTTATGTTTTCACTCACTCAGACAGCAGCTGTGTTTCAGACATAAGAGGATGAACACAAGAATAATTATGACGGCAGAGATATCGCTAATCACATTTTTCACTTTCCAAGTCTGTTTCCTGGCGTCCCAATCTGATTCTCTAATGGAGCTGCCTGATGTGCCTCTCAATCCTCAATGCCAGCCTTTCAGAAATCAAGAATGAAAGTCTGGCTTCCTGAACAACACCAAGCTTTGACTCGCAGCATGTGATGACCAGGTACTGATTGGCTTTTGCCAGTTAATAACCACATTGAATGAGGCAAGATGTGATTGCATCTCCAGCCCGGAGATGATCCGTGCCTTGAATGAATCAGCAATTGTTTCCACATAATGCTGCCGATTGGAGATTCATAAAAATACATCTATCTGATGAGACAGCATAATAGATGATAAATAGCTTTCGTCCAGATCTAAATTCACAACAAAGATAAACAGTAAACAATTGCAAGAATGAATCCGCAACCAGTGTAAAATACAATTCTTTACATCTGAAACATTGTCTAAGAATGGGTATACATCTCGCATGAATTAATATTGAATATAAGTCAGAAATAAGTACTAACAGAAGAATGGTTGTATCTGAATCCATAGTAGCATGGTTTAAACTCCTGTCCACACGCAACACCCTCACAGACTTGATTTGATAACACATAGCAATGCGAGTGAGCAAAATATGACAGGGCCAACCTCTGAATTCTCCAATTGATGAGGCAGTAACTAACTAGTATGTCTTCTGGTTTGGCACAGGGGCACTGGATTTACTAAATATTCACAAATTATAAATCTGAAATCGCTGTTAGCATCACATCAAGATGCCTGATGAATTGCCTCTGCAGTACAACTCGTGACGGAGATGAGAAATTAAAGCTTCAATCAGGAAGACCAAGCTCTTCATTTATATTACATGTCATTTCAATACTCTCTCCTCCCTCATTACGTGATCTGGGGCGTCACTCCCCAGCAACCAATCAGTCCCCTCTCCATTCTCACAAGCCTATCGTTGCACCCGCTAATCCCTTTAAATCTGCTCTTCCCTCTTGTCAGCTATCATTTCAGGTGACAATACGCAACCCTCCTCCACCCCTTTCGCCTGCTGTCCCCTACAGGGCCAAGCTAAACCTTCTCCCTTCAGACCGGTCCCACCTACGTATCACCACCACCAGTGTCTAGACCCCGGGGGGTTTCATCGGAGCGGTTCTTCTCCTCCTGAATGATTATCCTGAAAACTGGGGCCTAATTGCCAAACACCATTCCATTCACCTGTTATAGTTCTGGCAATCATTAAATTCATATTATGTGTCCCGGTAATAAATATGTATTTCATACATCAACGTCTCTCCTGATTGAAATCCACATCATTAAGAATTTTTTTACAGAACAGACTTAGAAACAGCAATTATAAATTAATTAATTTTTAAATTATAAATGATGTTAGGTTGGAAAGAATATGGCTTTTTACTGCAATTAGTGATGATGAACCAATCTGGAGTGGTGAATGGGATGAGTCATATCCTAATTAGGATTTACTTAGGGACGCTTGTATCTGTCACAACTAAAACAGTTTGGTTCTCAGAGACAGAAGGTTTTATTAGATACAGATTAAAAGATATTGATGTGTAGTAAAGGGCATTTTGTATTCTCATTTCCAGTAGTGCAGAGGTTAAGTAACATGCTGTTTGATAATTTTTCTTTTTTGATCTATAGTATATTTCTCTTTTGGGAATCTCTTCATCTAAATGATTACCTGACAAGGAGATACTGATTTTAGTTTAAAAAAAACATTTGAAATCCCCAAAATATGTTATAGATTGTAATCTGTTTCATATCAATCAATAAATCAATGTTTATTTATATAGCCCAATATCACAAATGTTACATTTGTCTCAGTGGTCTTCACAGTGTGTACAGAATATCAGTATGACAATACGACACCCTCTGTCCTTAGACCCTCACATCGTACAAGGAAACACTTCCGGAGAAAACCCACAGTTTAAAGGAAAAAATGGGAGAAACCTCAGGGAGAGCAACAGAGGAGGGATCCCTCTCCCAGGACGGACAGACGTGCAATAGATGCCGTGTGTAAATTGAAAAGATAATAATTTGCAACATAGGTAGTCCAAATGTTTGGAAATGCAGTAAATTGTTTAGCAAAATGATGAACCAACCAAATATATACTTACTATAGTCAACTCAAGTAAAGTTAACTTGAATGCAGCAGTGAAACATTTTTAAGTTGAACAGGTTGAATTTTTTTACAGAGTAATCAGCCAATCAACACTGAGTTCTTTATTTTGTTTGTTTCTCCACCTGCTCAGGTTTTTCTCTAAAAAATAAATGTTAATTTCACGGTGTATGCTGTTTATTTGTGCTTGTAACTAATTGCCCATTATCTGTGTGTAATTGCATTAGGGCTCTGTTCTCCTCCACACTAGGAATAGTTTTTTTGTTTCATTTTTTTTGAAGCTATACTATAATGTGTATTGTTCTGTAGAGAAGTGTAACAAGTCCCTGAATAAAACATTGCTTTCAGGTTCTTGCATTGTTTTTCAAGGATTTCTTTGCCAAAGCTGTAATCAGTAATTTAAAATATTTTTCCAGGTGCAGTAATTGCACCAATGTATATGTAAAAAACATATTATTGAAGAAATTAGGAATGAGGAAACACAGGAGCAGTTGAGACTGTAAGAGAGAATTCCTCAAAAACAGCACATATTTGGATCTAAAGCTCCATGTGGTGAACTGACCTTGTTTACCAACAGGGGTCAATTATGGTCAGTTATACACTTAACTTGCTCCTCAAACACTGAGATACTCAAATGTTAGTCAAATAAAAGGATTGTGTTTCACATTTGAACAGACATGTTGCAACAATCTATTATGCAATATACTAAGAGGTCAGCAAGACCCAATATTCTCCTTGGGCTGACCATTGTGTTCTGAACTATAGTATACATAGTAGTAAAATAATACAGCATCCATAATCCTAACCCTAACCCTTACCATTTGGCAATGGAGACAGCAGAATGACTTGCACATACAAACCCACATTTTACTTTATTTTTTAGAGGGGGAACCAAGAAGCTGAATGCAGTTTCGTTTACTCAATGTCTCTTTTGGAAAACATAGCAGACAGCTGGTGTTTCCCCAGTGTATGGTCAATCCTACTGAATGGAGCATCAGTGAGAGCATGTTAATAGTCAGTGTGGAAGTGCCTTTGAAAAGTGCTTTTAGACTGTGCACTTTAAAATGTGATGAAGGTTGAGGGGGGTGTTATAAAAGCTCAGCACTTGAAACAGGCAGTTCAACTATTAATTGCCTTATGAAGAATAAATCACTTCACACTCAACCATTATGACTGCTCAGCCTCAATCATTGGGGCAAAAAGAATGCTTTGCACGAGGAATCATTTATTTTAGGAGCCAAAAGATGATAACTCTTTACACAGAAAGGTAATTATCTTTTGCAGACATTGAATAATTGTCTTCTGTTGAAAGATCGGCCTGACCCTCCTTTTCCGATTGGCCGATTGTCGAACCTCAGATTGAGGAGGAACATTAGCCGCGTTCACACTGCGGTACTTTTCCCACAAAGGTTCATGCGAACTTGCGTACAGATCGCGTTCACATCAGAAAAAGTCCCTGGGGGTGGATTAGGCAAATGAAGCCGCTGACGTCACTTCTTCTTCTTCTGCTTTGGGTTTACTGGCAGGCCGCAACCCACTTCACGGCGTATACTGCCGCCCAAAGTCCCCGGCCGGAAGTCCCCGGAGTTGGGGACTGGCTTCAGTAGAAGCTGCTGGGAGTCCCAGCAGCTTCTACTGAAGCCTTCCGAGTAAATCGCCAGAACGCCGACACCTCCTCATCTCCACCGCTCCCATGTTTTATTTTGTGTTGCCATAAGTTAGTCTCTCTGCGTTTCTGCGCTGGGCTAATGCTAATGCTAATAATGCTAATGCGAGGATAATAAGATGGCGGCTTCACAAAACTTTTTGGGAGTTTTACGGGGCGTGGTTTGCAATTCGCCCAGCCAATCAGGAATATAGCTCTTTTCTCAAAAAAGAGCCGCTCGAAAGTCCCTGCTTTCTAGCAGGGACTTTCGAGGGGATTAAAAAGTTCGCATGAACTACTTTTAGTACCGGCTCTTTTTGGTGTGAACGCGAGCATGAACTAAGTTCGCATGAACCTTTGTGGGAAAAGTACCGCAGTGTGAACGCGGCTAATGCGGATTCCGTCCTGGTCGTGGAACGACGGATCAGCTTTTTACTCTCGCAAGGATCCTGGAGGGGGCCTGGGAGTACGCTTATCCGGTCTACATGTGTTTTGTAGACTTGGAGAAGGCGTATGACCGGGTTCCCAGGGAGTTACTGTGGGAGGTGCTGCGGGAGTATGGGGTGAGGGGGTCTCTACTCAGGGCCATCCAATCTCTGTACTCCCAAAGCGAGAGCTGTGTCCGGGTCCTCGGCAGTAAGTCGGACCCATTTCCGGTGAGGGTTGGCCCCCGCCAGGGCTGCGCTTTATCACCAATCCTGTTTGTAATATACATGGATCGGATTTCGAGGCGTAGTCGTGGGGGGGGGGGGAGGGGGTCTACAGTTCGGTGGACTAAGGATTGCACCACTGCTTTTTGCAGATGATGTGGTTCTAATGGCTTCATCGGTCTGCGACCTTCAGCACTCACTGAATCGGTTCGCAACCGAGTGTGAAGCGGCTGGGATGAGGATCAGCACCTCCAAATCTGAAGCCATGGTTCTCAGCAGGAAACCAATGGACTGTCCACTCAAAGCAGGGAATGAGTCCTTACCCCAAGTGAAGGAGTTCAAGTATCTCGGGGTCTTGTTCTCGAGTGAGGGAACAATGGAGCGTGAGATGGGCCGGAGAATCGGAGCAGCGGGAGCGGTACTGCAGTCGCTTTACCGCACCGTTGTGACGAAAAGGGAGCTGAGCCAGAAGGCAAAGCTCTCTGTCTACCGGGCCATTTTCGTTCCTACCCTCACCTATGGTCATGAAGGATGGGTCATGACCGAAAGAACGAGATCACAGATACAAGCGGCCGAGATGGGTATTCTCCGCCGGGTGGCTGGTGTTTCTCCCTTTGGGATAAGCTGAGAAGTTCGGTCATCCGGGAGGGACTCGGAGTTGAGCCGCTCCTCCTTCGCGTCGAAAGGAGCCAGTTGAGGTGGTTCGGGCACCTAGTTAGGATGCCACCTGGGTGCCTCCCTAGGGAGGTGTTCCAGGCACGTCCAGCTGGGAAGAGACCAAGGGGTAGACCTAGGACCAGGTGGAGGGATTATATCTCTTCGCTGGCCTGGGAGCGCCTTGGGATCCCCCAGTCAGAGCTGGTTGATGTCGCCAGGGAAAAGAAAGTTTGGGGCTCTCTGCTGGAACTGCTACCCCCGCGACCCGACCACGGATAAGCGGGAGAAGATGGATGGATGGATGGATGTTGAAAGATGCTTGATATATAACGATATAATCAAACGCTTATTACCTTGACCTTCTCTGAAGTTAGCTAGCAAATAGCTGTTCTCCAAAAAATACTGCAGCTCACACTTCCAGTGTCCAAGCAATCGGGCCGCTCCAAAATGCAACGCCCTAAGTCCTTTCCCAAAAAGGCACTGAACTAATATTGTATAAAGCAAGAGTAGTAGAGAAAGTTTGAGTTGTCTTCATTTTGTTTTTGATGCCGATGGTGTCCAGCATATAGATTAGCTGCTTAGCGATTCAAATTATCTCCCTTGACAGATATCATCTTGCAGAAAGATTCAAGTTCAGGAATGTGTTCAGTTTTTCTGCTTGCCTTCCATTTCCCATATGTTCCAGAAACAGTTTTAGAAAATAAAAACTGTGTATCTTTTCGTGTGCCATTGTGCACCGCCTACTTTTAATTGTATTTAAATCTGTTCAGGAAGGAAGTTTATCGTGCATTTAACCTTTTCACTAAGATCAATTAAATCCAAATGACCATTTCACACACTGTTATTGTAACTCCTTCGAATGGAAGAGTATTATGGTTACTTTATTTTATTTATAAAGTAAAGTAAGAGCCTGCAAACCATGTTTGTTCTCCCAGCCCTTCACTCTGCGGTCTCCTGCCAGCATATCTCCTCTTCTGCAGAGCACAAACCTCCCATCTTAACCACATGCTCCCCCTCTTATCTCAATCTGCCAGTGGGTGTGGGAATTGGCTGCAGTCGGTTGGGTCTCCATCTCACCAAAGTGCCAGTGTACATTTAATGAGCCTCACTCTGAGGGTACGAGACCTCAGATTCGCCGTGTGCGCCCTGGTTCTGATATGTTTTAATGAGCTCGTCTCTGGTCTGTGTTGTATCCTCTCTCAACCTCTGCAGATGTAATCCAGCCCCACTGAGCCCTTCTTCTTCTTCTTCTTCTTCTTCTTCTTCTTCTTCTTCTTCTTCTTCTTCTTCTTCTTCTTCTTCTTCTTCTTCTTCTTCTTCTTCATGCATCCTTATGCCCCCCTAACTTTTTCCCAACCACAGCTTGCCTTATCTTCAATGTTGTGGATTCCCTCTCATAAATGGAATTAAAAGTGCAATGCTATACTTACAAGCTTTGAATCTCTGAAACTGTACTCATTGTGCTGTAGCTAATTAAAACATGAAATCATTCAATTTAGAACAATGTCTTCATCACACTGGCTGCCCTGGTACTGTCAGTGAAGGAATATTGGTATAGTAGTGTTTTTAAATTGTTATGAATACAAACATTACAATTCATATATGCTACTTCGTTGAGTATATGAATAGTGATGATCTCAAGGGACCAATCTGATTAAATAAAGGTTTGAAATTAAATGAAATGAGTGGTTTTACAGAAACATTTATTTATTTAACATTTCAACAAATAAATTGAGTTTAAAGTTGTGTTCACACAAACTGTTGTGCAAGAGCTTTACCCAAACTAGACAAAAGGTTGAACTTAAAAAGCAGTTAGTGTAGTCAGACAGGTGAAGCATGTAAAGTATAGCTACACTTAAAAGAGTTTAAGTATACTCTAAGCAGCATAGTTGTTTATAATTCATGAAAGAGGCCTAATGTTGCACACTTTCTACACAGAAAGTGTTTAATTAGCTTTTTATTATCTCTATTTGAATCAATACAGCTGTCTGCAAAGCTGCCGAACAGCTTGCATTTCCTTCTTTTCAAATTATCTTCGCTGCTTTCAAGCATCCTTTGGACGCAAAAGCAGAATGGTTTGAAGCAATTACAGAAGCAATTGGCATTTACATTTTGGCTTTTAGGCAAAGTAAAACTGATTAAACACGCCTCCTAATGCACTAGTTTATTTTATTATTCTTGTTTGTTCCGAATGTTAAGTTATATCGCACAAGAGATGCTTTTTTTATTATGAATATAATTAGTTCTGAACAGGTATTCGTTATCACTATTCTCCGAGTTTATTCAAGAACAAAGACACTACAGAGCTTTCATCATTGGAGTTGATGTGATGACTGTTCCAATTTAGCCCAAATGAGGCTTTATTGAGGTGTCTTTTACAGTATGTGTACTTCCTTTTTTCTCCCTTGCCTTCCTCCTTTAACTATTTCTGTCCTTACAGATTTTTCTCCAAGGCAATCATATTTCATATCTTCCAACCAATAACGATGTTACAAAAAGGTTCGATGAAAAAAACTAGGAATTAAATAAGATGGCTAGAGTCAACAAAAATGTATCCTTAGGTGCTTTTATTAACACCAACGTGCTGAAAAAACACAAAGTAACAAGGATTGTACAGGAAGAAATCAAAACCCTCCTATATACATACAGGTCGAGGACATATAACTGGTACCTCTCTCCTCTACAGCCACAGTCAGACTCCCCTCAAAACACTTGTGGCCAGGGTTTTATACATGTTAAGCCCCTCCCCATAGGATAATCCACTATTTATACCCCTAACCAATGTCATTCTAATCTACAAACACATTCACAATGCAAGACAAATTACCCAAACACACCACATCAAAATAGGTCAACATATTATCTCTTTGACCACAGAAGCCCCAAACAATAACATTTTTATACTTGCAAGAAAAGTGCCACCCGCGCCCATGCACTACATGGTATGCTCCAATTGCGCACAGGTGTTCCCACTGATTGAGCCTCTACTTAAGGCTGCTTCTTTCTGTGGCTCTGTTTGGCCTTCACAGCCTTGAAGGAGAGGGTAAGCAGGTTACTTCAAAAAGACTTCCAATAAATTAGGTTTGAACAAACAATGACTTGGGTTTTATTTGATCAAATGTGTGTTACCCTCAGTGTGCCTTTTACCATGCCCCTATGCCAACTGTGATGAAGGCTTCTTCTTCACAAACGATATGTCCATTTATTTTACATCACATGAATTCAGCACCAAATACTCCATTAATCTCTCTCCTTTACGGTCATCTCACATCTTGTATCTTCCTTTTCTTTCATTTTAAAATGTTATTGACAGGTTTGGTGGGGGAAACTTCTGTAGCAATGGAGAGTCAGGACTCAGAGAGGCACGAGGAGAGCTGGAGCTTTGATGGCAAACACTGGTGGTTTATTTGGAGTTACGGCCGGAGAATTGACGAGACAGGTGTAGCGTCACGAGTTGACACAGCGGTTGCTAAAACAATTCTGAAGAACTCTTCTGCAGCTCGAGGTTTTAATTAGTTCTGAGTGTAATAATCAACATTCTTCATCAGTGAGACTAAAGCAATATGGACCCTGAATCTAACTAGAGCTCTCGTCCATAGAAAATAATGTGCGCCAGGGAACCTTCGTCCCTGATCAGTAAACTACCTCATGGCGGCTTGTGCTCTGTCATAGACTGGCAACAGCAATGCGCCCAAGCTGCTTCTCCTTAAGAGAGATAGCAGCAATACCCAAGGCCGTAGACCTACAGTATGCCGTGGGAAAGGAGACAGTGAGAGGAGAAAATGATTAACTGTGTCAAAGGTTGAATACCTAAGCAAATGATTCCCTAACAATGCCCACATTGATGCAACACCTGCGATGATTTTGAGTTTAAATTTGACCAATGGTTACATCAAACTGGAATGATATCCTATATGATTGCAGATATTGATTGATCCTTTTCCATCCCTGGTAGGATGTCATGTTCTTTCTTTGCTTCAGCCCCAAATACTCCATCAATCTCTTTCCTTTACTTTCATCCGACAACTTTTATCTTCAACTCTTCCCATCTCCTTTTATCTCTTTGCACCACTGTTGTCCCGCCTCTGATCCAAACGTAGTTTTAGCTTCTGTCAGCCCTGTCAGTGTCCTTCCCTCCTCCTTTTCCCATTTCTCCTTTCATCTACTCCGTCTTATCTCCTTCCCTCGCTGTGGTCGGCCCCGTTCCTTGCAGTTCCCACCTCCCTCTCTCCACACCACTTTCTTCTCTGTAATTTTGTTTTCATCGTGGTCCAAGAAACTCACATAGTATTGGATTCATGGTCATTCCCTTCCTGCCCCTCGTCATTATTTCTCATATTGGTTTCAACATGTTTCCTCAGCATACCAGAAGCTCTGTAGCATTTCTAGTTCTGCTTGCAACGCTCCTCTGAAATGTTCAACCTCATTTTAACCAACAGACACAAGTCTTTTTCCTTTATTCACTATGATCTGCATTTGAATACATTCCTTGATGTCATGTTTCAGCATGGTTTCTCACAGTAGTCTGGTTGCTTGTGTGTATGTAAATGTATTTCCCCATTCTTTTTCCAAACCTTTGTTGGCATGAATTGAGCTTTTGATCAAATACCAAAGCACAAACATGCACAATCGACAACAACTAACGGTGCTTAAGCGGATTTCCTCAGTATGCTTACATGCCAAGAAAGAAAAAAGCGAACATAAAGGCATTACTTAGCATTTCAATAAGCATGTGTTAAAATGTGTTTTTGCATCCCCGCTTCGTGATTATACACCTTTGCTATTTCTAACCACTTGAGCTTTGAATCATACAATAGGTTAACTTGCCAATTTCTCATAACAAGTATGACCAGTTACCTCGACCCTCGCCATTTCCCGGGCCTGCTGTGTTGAGGGACAGGAGGATTAAAGGGTCTGTATTACAGGAGAGTGCATTCTCAGGTGTTGATTAAAATAAAAGGTTCCTGTCCCCTTGCTGTCACTAATCTCACAAAGCCACATTGAACTATAACAAGGAGCCCATAACTGGGGCAGCAGTAGCTAATTCTGTAGGGACTGTGTTCATGTGTAATGTAAATACTAACAGATCGAAGCATTTAATTTCCCCTCTATTAACAAAATAAGTTCAAACATCTTTTCATTTTCCTTTGCTTATTCGTAATAAACATTGTTCTCCTTCCATTTGTTTTCTCTTCTCACCTCGTCTTTATTCTCTACCGCACCTTAATACAACATCCCGTCTTAGATGCATACTTTTGCATTTGCTTATTTACTTGTGTCTGTTAATAAGTCAGGAGAGATTTTGGAGAGATATTAAATTGGCCATATATTATTTATTTTACATTAACTATTATTTCAGACACAAGTATGTTCTGTGTTACTTATTAAGATTTGTTTTGCTATATATTTATTCAGGGAGGCTGTGGCTCAGTGGATAGCAAGTTTGAGTCCCACTGCAGTCAGCATGTCGTTGTGTCCCTGGGACACTTCAACCCAATGCTCCTGTGAGGATTGTCCACAGTACTGAATGTATGTTAGTCGCGTTGGATAAAAGCATCTAAATAATGACATGTAATGTAATGATTCTTTAACTTGTTATGGAAAGAGTTTTTTTTTATCAGCCTTTCAAAGATGAAAACCAAATCAATATTTTCCCTGAAAAAAACACCACCTGAAGATATTAAGTGCCTTAACCCAATCCCATCCATTTTATTGTCAGACGCTCAGTTCAGATTGGGGGTTTTGCTCCCAGAAAGCTAATAGCTCAGACATCACATAATCCTTCCATTTGGATTTCTCTCAGTTGGACACCACTTATCATATCAGCCACCCTGCATCTGAAAAAAATGCATTAATAATGCTGATATGAGAGAAATGGAATCGACGGGGTTGGTACCATGCCCACATTCATGCAATTGAGTCAACATACCTCACGCTGATTGATTTTAAGCTCCATTACACCCTTAACCCCATTTTACAGAAGAGAACATTTTGACATCAATCTAAAACATATCTTATATAATTGCATGTGTCAAATAAGTTGATGGATATTCTCACATTTTACCTTCAATTTCTAATGAAATTGCTGCGTCTCTAATTCACTTATATCATTTGTTTAAATGTTGTTGTTTTTTTAAAACATATTTTTGCCTTTCTTCTGCCTTCCTTTATTGTTAACTGTCTCTTTATTCCTCCATTGTCTCGCCCTGTCTCTGTCTCCCTTTTCATTCCTGGAAAGATGTCATGTTCTCAGTTTCTTTGCTCGCTCATTATGAAACATGGGGGACCCGCGGAGTCTGTCCTGTCAGGACTATATATTTGCAAGAACCGCAGTGCTCTCTGCATCACAGAAACACCTGCCACAGGGATGGAAGGAGAGAGAGAAAAGCCAGTAAATTGAGACAGTAGGAATAAACCAATAGAACGAGGGAACCAATGTGCGTCAAAGAGTGTGTGTGTGTGTGTGTGTGTGTGTGTGTGTGTGTGTGTGTGTGTGTGTGTGTGTGTGTGTGTGTGTGTGTGTGTGTGTGTGTGTGTGTGTGTGTGTGTGTGTGTGTGTGTGTGTGTGTGTGTGTGTGTGTGTGTGTGTGTGTGTGTGTGTGTGTGTGTGTGTGTGTGTGTGAGGCTCAGACCATCAAGAGTGACTGGAAGATTTGGAAGATTTATACTGACAACCAGATTAATCTGTTGACAAGCGTAACAAGCCCAAAGATCAGCTGGAGGTTTATTTGGAGGTTTAAATCCATAAGTGAGGGAACATGAATTGACACTGATAATTCCTAAATCCAGTTAGATATAATCACCAAGTTGTAGATCCTCTGGCTAGAGTTTCAAAAATGAAATATTGCAATGAACTTCTACGCTTTTGAAAGGTTTAAAAAGGCATTCCTATAAGGGCTTACAAATCAAAGTCGGTCCACAGGGAACTACATACTGTATGTGAAAAGTTGTACGAAGCCTTTTGTGCTTCCAGAGGAGAGAAGTCTGAGGCATTGCTTTGAGAACAGGCAAAGCTGAAGACTGCAAGTTTGAGAATAATGTAGATAGTTTTCCATGATTAATGAAATCATCCAACAACAGCAACAACACAGAAAAGGTTGTTGATCACGGGGATTAAATGCCCCACATTTTAGAGTTAATGGGATAAAGAAACATGTTTATTTAATTCTGATCTTTATCGACGACAACATTTTAAATGTATTTATTGTCGTGTATTTCTGGTTGTATTTACATTATAGTAGAATTTGGAAAACAGTCCAAGCTGATCCAGCATCTGCACGTTGGTACTAGTCTGTTGCTGTCAGTCATTCAAACTCCATTTAAAAAAAAGAAAAATCTGGGCAAGTTGTGCACGCAGTGTTCAGATTTAATGACAGCTGTTCTCCCCTTTATCCCCTTCTCTATGTACATTATGAAGTATATCATGAGTCTCGTTCACACTTGAATTCTTTGAACAGCTTTGGTTGTATCTGTGTCTCATTCCCAGAGGCAAATGTATCTCTTTTAATTGACTTTAGTGCAATCACACCACCTCTAAAATATTAGCTTTAGGGCGTCCAAGACACAGGGATCTGCTGTGGACCTTCATTCATCTCCTGCAGCGTGCCAGGCCTGTTACATGGGGCAGATTGTTTCATCAGTCTTTGGTCACCTACTGGGAGCTCATAATGACAAAAACAAAAAGGAAGAGGGGGAGACATTTTAATCCTGTACCACCCGTGTACCATAGGCACTGTTGACGGATACTGGAGGAGACTGGCTCCCATGGTACACCAGATGGGACCTTCCAGCTGTTTGGCTTATTATCACTGCGCAAAGGATGCTGCAGTGTCCCTTAAAGAGGACTTATTATGCAAAATCCACTTTTTTCAAAAAAAGATTCACTCACTTTTTGTCCTGATCCATTTATACATAAACCTGTCTGAATTTGTTTTGGCTTTGGCCAATCATCAACCAAGGTAACCCCCCCCCCACCTTATCGCCTGAAACTCCTCCTAGATCACCATTGTGTTCTTTCTAACCAAATGTCTCTCAGAGGGGCGTGGGGAGGGGCTCCTTATTTTCATCTGAAGTAACAGACAGAGAATCAGCACTTTTGAAACAGGGCTGAAACAGAGGGGATTGTGGGTAATGCTGCCATGTGGGATTGTGGGTAATGCTGCCATGATCTGTTTTGTGTATATCTGAGACCTGTAATATATTGATGAAAAACAGTATAATAGGGGACCTTTAATACATAAAATGTGTTGTATGGTTATATCCATTATATTCTCCTGTTTTAATCCACGCCCATGTCAAAAACAGTGTGTTATTAGAATGAAAACAAACCCGTTGAAATTAATTAATCCTTTGGGGAATACAGCCAACCACACTGCAAATACAATGAAGTTTCTCAAGACTTGACAACATAATGTATTCGACAAAGAGAAGACTGCTCTGCACTGAAGTGGAACCATTAAAAACATTGGTCTAACTCTAATACAAGATCCCTAGAAGTTTTATGCAAATGTCTCAGAACATTTGCATACACTGTGAGAAACTTGGCGGCGTACTCGTGCAGCATCTATACCGCTGCCAAATAAAGATAAAGGGAAAAGGAGTTTTATTGATGTTATTGTGTGATCTCCAGTAAACTTTATGTGCTTTGGTGTTTCATTAAAAAAAACACAAACAGTCATGTAAAATAAGATCAAACTAGCAAATCCTTGTGAAAAATAAATACATTGACAAAAGCTCCTTATAAAAGAAGATCCCAGCTTTGAATTCCTTTCTTTTGACGAATGAATCCAGTGTGTGAAGTGTGACGTTCAGAGAGATGTTTATACACACGTCACAGTGAAAGAGAGCTGTGGTGTACGAGAAGCTGTATCTGGGTTATGGTAAATACTTAATGATGTTTGCATGAAAATGGCTCCATTAAATAATGAATACACAGGATCCTCAACATCATATCTGACAGAGCCTGCGGCAGAATGTAGAGACGTTGTATTGTGTGCGGAAATCATTATATTAGCACAATTACATTTCACTGTTAAAGTGGCCCTCGTTATACTTGTTGGGGTTTTGCTATTCCTGTAGTGTGTGTATTAGGTTGTTGTGCATGTACATGCTATGCAAAGGCTAAAATCCCTCTTAGCAGTTGCCCAATAACAGAGCCAGCCAGCTAACCATCAGAGCAGACTGAACATGGCATTCCCAATGATATACCATTGTAAACAAACGTTTCTAATATGCACGTGCCTTGCTGTGCATTCACTGGCAATTAGCTTGACACTGGTTGATGGTTAGCTAATTAAACTCACATATTTGGCCAATATAGCGTGAATCCTGATCTTATAAACAACTGACATCCACCTTGCATTATTTCGTTGCGGTTTGCCCCTTCAACAATCATGCAGCACCCTTGCATTACTAATATTGTTCATTTCCAGACGCCATTTTTTTATTGTGTTGACAGTAGATTTTATGTTATGTTCATTTGATTTCAACATCTTGCATATTTTTTCTCACGTCCA
Source organism: Pseudochaenichthys georgianus (assembly GCF_902827115.2). NCBI lineage: Eukaryota > Metazoa > Chordata > Actinopteri > Perciformes > Channichthyidae > Pseudochaenichthys > Pseudochaenichthys georgianus. The sequence continues at coordinate 8,303,668 of NC_047509.1, forward strand.
CTTATATATTATATTTCACATGACTGAAATAATTGAGGAAAACTCTGATGTTGTCCATGATAAAGAGGGACGTGCTTAGCCGTCACTAAATATTGATTCAACAAACCGATGTTAACCCATGTCAAGTGAAATGAAGCATTTGACGGAAAACAAGTGACATAGGATATAAATAAACCGGTTGCTCACAAGTGTTTTCCTTCATCTTAGGACATGAGAGACATGTGATCATAAGATTAGTTGCCACTGAAATATTGTCTCATGATTTAATCATTCTTCCAACCATTAGATGTAAAATTCCTAGAAGCAGTCTTTTAAGACCTAATATTTTGGAATATGCTCTCTCTCTATATTACTTTCTTTATGTCATGTATTTAATTGGCATTTCTCATTATTGTCAAACATCAACATTTAATAGTCCCCTTTTGATCAATTGAATTTGTCATATTAATTTCATTACTTTTAATTGAACATGTTAAATCTAAAGGATGGATCAAATGTCGCTGTTTTATTAAAAGTGTTTTGCTATTCTGTCTTGGTTAGTTATGTATGTGAATACTGCAATATCAATGAGCTTTTAGCTGTTTTTATTAGCAAGTAAAAGGAGATAAGAGATTGGGTTTTAAGGTACAGATGTATTCTGGACTTGCAGAAGTCCAGGTCAGAAATGACAGCATATGGATGGGAAAGCATCCCCAGTGAGGAAGTGGTGATCCTGTTGTTCAGGCAAACATAGAAGTTATGTAAATCTTCAAATAATTTGCAAACAGTGAATATTTTATGACATATATAATATCAATATGACGCATGACGTATCTGGTGAAAGCAATTCATTTATTTTTATTTAAGATATCTAACCTTGTCATATGATGACAGACGCTCTAAATGCATGAATGAAGACTGACAACAAACCGATGGACAGACCATAATCAGAAGAGCGAACAAAGGGAAAGAAGAGAGAAAACATTGAGCTGAATGAACTGAACCTTTATAGGATCATTGTCTGAACATGTGGTTACTGACAGGGGGAAGTCAAACATTGAGGTGTATTGAACTGTGTCGAAAATACCCAGAAGCTCCATTACTGTAGCAACTGAAAGAATGTCTAAGGTCAAAGGTCACTGAGCATTTGAACGACAAAGGTGGCAAGCATGTTTTCAATAAAGCCCCTGTAACACTGTCCCGAAATTGACACCCGATGGACACACGATAAAGGAAATGTTCAAATTCGGCTCTGATCGTAACAACATCGTGCCATTCGTGAGGGCATCTTAAGCCATCGTATGACCGCCGGTGGAGTTTCTCAGGTCTGTAGCCTTGAAGACTTAATGTGTTTTTATGGGAAGCATTAAGATGTGCCGCGGATGTTATGAAAATAATAAATGTGCTAAAACTGCCTTTCATTATAAAGAAGCACTCAACATAAATCCTTCCAGAGATGGGGTCGTTACTAAAAAAAAGTAATATATTACATATTACATATTACTTTAAAAAAAAGTAATATATTACACTACTTCGTTACTATCTACATAAAGTAATTAGTTACTTTACTTGTTACTTTACTCGTTACTTTACTCGCAGGGCCGGCCCGCCCCTCCCTACAGGCAGATCACGCAGACTGCTAAAGTTTCAAATGTTCTCTTTAGTTCAGTTTCCATTGTCGCATAAGACTGATCCAGATAGCTCCTGAATGTTTTCCTATCTGACCATGGCTGTCCTCTGTCTCCTGCTATCTGACCGTGGCTGTCCTCTGTCTCCTGCTATCTGACCGTGGCTGTCCTCTGTCTCCTGCTATCTGTATATTTTGCGCAGTCTATCTCTGCTCACGCTGTTGCGTCAGCGTGTTCTCCTGCGTGTTGGCCATGTGTTGCACTGGAGCCAGACTTCAGCCGAGCACGTACGAACTGCGCATGCGTGAGTGGCAATAACTCTCCTTACCAGCAGGCAGCGGTAGTGTGTATTCGTCATTCAAAACAAGCAACAACCAGAAAACAGAGAAGAAGAACTACGTGTGTGTGTGTGTGTGTGTGTGTGTGTGTGTGTGTGTGTGTGTGTGTGTGTGTGTGTGTGTGTGTGTGTGTGTGTGTGTGTGTGTGTGTGTGTGTGTGTGTGTGTGTGTGTGTGTGTGTGTGTGTGTGTGTGTGTGTGTGTGTGTGTGTGTGTGTGATATAAATAAACAACAGCTATGTGCGTTAGCTTCACCTAGCATGTGTTCTTTGCAGGTGTTTGTTGAGGTTTGATTATGACTGATTTTAGAAAGTAACGAAGTAACGCGTGTCGGGGCAATGTTAGTAACTGTAGTGTGATTACTGGATTATAAAAGTAGCGTGTTACACTACTCCGTTACCGACAAAGTAATATTATTACAGTAACGCGTTACAAAGTAACGCGTTACACCCAACTCTGAATCCTTCCCACGCAATTGATCTAGAAACGATGTACATTTATAATGACTAATGACCTGACATTAGTCCATACATTGCACCCAGTGCCTAAGTATCAACGTCATGCTGGTACTAAGGGGGAAAAATACTCAATACAGGTCAATTAAGTCAGTTAGAAGCCATCCTCATGAATGGCTGTACAAAATGACAAAGCAGTCCCTCCAATATTGGTTGAGATATTTTCATTGTTGGGAAGCAATGCAATCGGCAGAAATAAAAAGCTAACATAAATAAACTACATCAGATTCACGAGTGGGATATTTACTGACATATTTTATGTCGTACAACAAAAATTGAAAATATCTAAGCTTGTGCCAACCACCATCCTTATTTTTTTTAAACATCGACTTCAAGACAAGGGAACAGGAAGTAATACAATCCTAAGTCTTTTCCGGGTTTTAGGACTCATTACCTCACCAATCTAGTTCTATCAAAGAAGGCTCTTACCTCATTATCAGCTTGTTATGTTGTTGCCTGGACGAGAAAACTGTCAGTGCCAAAAATATGTCCATGTGAATGGTATTGGAGTGAAATCAATTGCATTGCTTTGCAGTTATTTGATCACATACAGTATGTTTCGGCCTTTAATTAAAAACGTTAAATCTTTTCAGTACAAAATTCATCTTTTAAATGAATGACTCTCCTGAGGGAATTTGTGTATGTAATGCAGGCATTTAGTGACCTCTGTTTATAACAAAGTAAGAGCTAAAGCATAACATCTTCTCCAAAAACACAAAAGCTCTCAAGGCAAAGTTGAACATTGGTGTTATTTATTATCAGTTAAAAAAGTGTGGAAGGAGGGTGACGAAGGAAAAAGATAGGGTGGGTTTCTCTTGACCTTGAGATGACTAACAGCAAAACAACATGGAGCCACTGGGCGGACCGACGGATGGATGCCGAGGCGTTCCCATTTGGCCACTCAGACTAGTTTACCGCTGCTTTCTTGTCATCTGCTCTCCAGCTTCCGTCATCTAAAAGCCCGGGTGATGCAAAAAGAGAGGAAGAAGTGATGGAGGTTCATGGTACAGGGAGAAAGTCAGACTAGTCTGGAGGAGATGAAAGGAGGGAGGCAACAGGCAGCACAAATGGGCTTTAACTGAGGCGTATGTGGTGACTCAGTGGGCAAAGTAGCTGCACCCAACCAGAGATGTGACGAACCAAAGTCGCCGCAGTTTAAAAAGCTGTTACAACTTAAAATGTGGTGACCTGCAGCGCTCCAGGATTTAAGCTGATCTTCGGTTCGAAGGACAAAATAAAAATGATGAATCAAATGTAGGTCTGATACGAAAAGCTGTATTGAAGTGAGCTTGTATAATTGTCTGAGAAGGAAACAGGTCTAACATTACATTGTCTCGCAGTATTGCAGTTGTTCAATTGTCATCACAGCTATACTTTGGTAACAAGTTTTGTGAATTAAACTGGCTGAAAAATAAATGTTGGGGTGTTGATGATGTGCGATCCAATCTCCCAAACGTACGCACCGACTCATGAAAAGGAGGTTATCATCAGATTGGACCAAGCAATTTATGATGATATGTCTGTGTAGATAAGAGAGTTTAGTAAATCTGACTTGAAGCACTGTACAATATGAAAAAACAGAGAAAAAACCATAGTAATATTTGCTAAATGGACAGCATTCATCCTGCGCTTTTCCAGTTTTTAAGACCCTCACAATAGCTTTTTCATATCCCATTCAGCATTTACCCATTTACACTGAGGCAGAGGCTGGCATATGATGTGCCACCTGCTCGGGGAAATTCACACACATTCACACACTATTCGCCTTTAGGAGCAATTAAGTGTAAATTATGTTTACTGCTGGGGATCGAACAACCTACCTCGTAATCATCTATTAATGTATTGTCTCATTAATGTTAAACCCGGTTTTTTTTTCACGACACTGTGTCTCAGGCAGGGCCGTATCCAGGATTTTCTAAATACTGAGGTCCAAACATGTTAGGGGGGTTCGGGGGGTACCCCCCGTGATTTTGGGGATTTTCCTGATCTAGTTAGGTGCTTTTTAAGTCCTGTGGGGGGTCACACATTGGATAATATATTGATTTCAAACCAAGTCAGTGGGCTGCAGCATCAATTATTTTTCAAAGTGTAATACATAAGAATCAGTTGATTGTTACCATTAATGATCTGGACATGCAGAAGAGGCTAAAATGATCACAAAATATTGTCAACATTCATTTTCCATGTCTCTCTCCTTTCCATAACCTGCAGCCTCTCTTCCATCTTCTTTAGTCTCTCTGTCTTCTTCCTGTTCATTACTCTCTCTGTCCTCTACTCTTTCTCTTTGTTCAATCTCTCCCTCGTTGTTCACTTTTTGCTCCTCCTCACTTGTCGCTCCTGCCAGTGAGTTTAAAGCAATTCAGCAATTTAGTTCATTCCACTCGTTTGTTTGCATTATTTTATTTAAATCTGTTTTGTTTGATTCTCAAAAGAGAACAAAGATGTAAGCAAATGGTGTTTTATACAATTGTATGTTATTATGACATCATAACTGCAATAGATGTATGTTGTTTTAAAATGATGCCTATTGTAAATGAAGACTATTGTTATAGATAGATAGATGCGGTTATTAAGCCTACATTGTTTTGTGTGACTGTACCGGCAGTTCCTCCCTGACTTCCATCTCTCTCTCTCTCTCTCTCTCTCTCTCTCTCTCTCGCTCTCTCTCTCTCTCTCTCTCTCTCTCTCTCTCTCTCTCTCTCTCTCTCTCTCTCTCTCTCTCTCTCTCTCTCTCTCTCTCTCTCTCTCTCTCTCTCTCTCTCTCTCTCTCTCTCTCTCTCACCAAAGCTGAACTTCGACTGACGTAGTCTTTTCATTATATCTGAGTCAGTGTAGAAAGAAAGCAATACAATGTTATATCTTCAATGTTTTATTCAAATTGAAATGAACATTGGATGAATGTAATTAACTTTAGCTCTCTAGCTAGTTTATTCACGCTATTTAAACCAAAGCCTAAAGCTGCAATATAAGTTAGTGTGCATGTTGTCGGACGTCCACTGACTAACGTAGAGCGTTCACACAGGATCTGCTGGTCATATGATGTCCTGATGAACAGAAACACAAGTAGTCCGCTGGACTCAGATCTCTAGATCAGTGGTTCCCAAACTTTTTGTGCCCAAGGCACACCAAAGGACAAGTAAAAATCTCAAGGCACACCTATTGTGCAAAATAGCCCTTATAACACGTGTTATCACTCATATCATGTAAAATATCTGTAAATGTGCATAATTATTTACTAATGCCAAATAAAATGTGACAAAGACAACTATATTACTCATTAATTTGAAACGTTATCAAATTAGGCTTCATCAAAGCAGCAACACACTCATTTAAACCAGACAGGTCACTACATTAAAAATGAGACAAAGGAAATTCAGCACAGAGAACTGTCAATGCAAGGAAGCTGCATTGCCCATGGTCCTGAACTACAAATTATAAATGTAACATTTCAGCAGAGATGGGGTCGTTACTAAAAAAAAGTAATATATTACATATTACTTTAAAAAAGTAATATATTACACTACTTCGTTACTCTCTACATAAAGTAATTCGTTACTTTACTCGTTACTTTACTCGCAGGGCCGGCCCGTCCCTCCCTGCAAGCAGATCACGCAGACTGCTAAAGTTTCAAATGTTCTCTTTAGTTCAGTTTCCATTGTCGCATAAGACTGATCCAGATCCTGAATGTTTTCCTATCTGACCGTGGCTGTCCTCTGTCTCCTGCTATCTGTATATTTTGTGCAGTCTATCTCTGCTCACTCTGTTGCGTCGGCGTGTTCTCCTGCGTGTTGGCCATGTGTTGCACTGGAACCAGACACCGCAAAGACTTCAGCCAAGCACGTACGAACTGCGCATGCGTGAGTGGCAATAACTCTCCTTACCAGCAGGTGGCGGTAGTGTGTATTCGTCATTCAAAACAGGCAACAACCGGAAGACAGAGAAGAAGAACAGACATGTGATATAAACAAACAACAAATAGCGTGTGCGGTAGCTCCACCTTAGCATGTGTTCTTTGCAGGTGCTTGTTGAGGTTTGACGTGGTGTTTCCAGCAGTGGATAACAGCTTCTGGCCTGGACACAGTTTGCACCTCACCGTCACATTCCTGTCTATTCTTCGGATGAACTCAAAATAATGGGCATACCTCCACCCCTCGAGAGTTATCGCTGACTCAGCCATGTGTATGCAGCACTGCACGTGGAGATGTGGACGCGCAAGTCGCGCAGATTACGTACATATAAACCTACAAAGTACTGATATAGTAAATTACATTTTTTTTATTTTTGTGTAGTTGTATATTGCAATAATAACGTATGGTTGTCACAAAATCCCACGGCACACCCGGACTTGCCTCACGGCACACCAGTGTGCCGCGGCACACCGTTTGGGAACCACTGCTCTAGATACCTCATCACTCCTTCGCTGCTCCGGTTCAAGTCCGGGCTGCGGAGGTTTGTTGATACCATACAGTCTATGGTTGATACATGTAGTCTTCTTCTGTTTGCTTTAATCGAGGCTACGTAGTTATGCAGCGCCCCCATCGTCAGTAAATGGAAGTACTACAAAGAACCCCGTTTAGTGCAATTATTTCACAAGTTTTGTTATATACACAGCTCAAAAAATATTACCGAGGTCCGGACCTCGGTGACCTCAATGGTAGATATGGCCATGGTCTCAGGGGATCTTAATATTTAAGAACCTATTAATGTGTTATACCAGATTAACGGAAATAATCTCAGCTAACTGACGATACAAACCATTTTTACCAAAACAAAACACAAGTCTCATAAGAAGCATCTAAATGACGCCTTAGCGAAAAATGCTAACGGACATGCTCACCTGTAGAGTATGGCTGCACTGGAGAGGTTTTTACCCCGGAGTCGTCGCGGAGAGACGGAGTGGATCCACGCTTCGGGCTTGGCCTGCTTCCACCGGGCGTGTGCTGCTGTGCGGAGGAGGATTTTACCACCGCTGGGGCCTGCTTTCCACCTGTCCTGGTTCTGCTGTCGCAGAGGCCTGCTTTCACCCCGGGGATACCAGGGAGGGACCGGAGCGCTTCCACGCTGCTTTCGCCTGTCCTTTGCTGCTTTCACCTGTCCTTTGCTGCTGTGCTGATTTTACTCCAGGAACATCGCGGATACTGTGTGCTGGTCTGGAAAAATGGCCCATATTGGGATTCTGCTGTGCCTGTTAATTATTTTGGACTATAAGAAGATCTCTTGTCATTCTGAGGAGTCTACTGGATTCAGGTCTGTTCTGCCACCCGCAGTGGGCATCCCCTGCAAAGGTTCGGATGTGTTACACAAACAATTACCGGTTGCCTTGTCACAGTCAATCTGCTCGACAAAATATGTTTGTCTTTTTTGTTTTCCTGCGATGATGGTTCTTCAGAACATCTTCTTAAAGAGCCTGTGACAGCATCCCAACAACTGTTGTGCAATGAAATATTGGGCTACGAGTAATCTCGAACCGTCAGTTTAAAAAAGAAGTTGCGATACCGTTCCGATAAATATCAATAATTTTGAACATCGCGGGGAAATTCCTTCGACTCATTTTGAAGTTTTGGGTGAAGCCGGAAGTGAAGTCAATGCGGGAACACTTCACTGTGCGGCGAGATAGCCAAACACGGACAAAGTGTGTTGTCATGCGTAGAAATGGTGAATTACTGAGTTTAGGCACGTTAATAACGTTTTAATGAAGTTGACTACAGTATATTCATATTTGTCAGTGCTTTCATGTCAATTCAGCGAACATAAACATAAATGATCGTGGTGAAGATGATGATTACATTAGGATTAAAAATCTGTAGTGAGAGCTGCTGAATTTCCTCCCGTAGGATGTGATATAAAAACAAATCGATTATTTTTGTAGTTGTAAACTCAAGTCGATGAAACTACATTTATTAGTGCTTTCATGTCAATTCGGCGAACATATGATACATTAAATGATCGTGAGGATGATGATTTAAAAATCGTTTGTTTGAGCCGGTCTGCATTTCCTGATGAGAAAACAAACCGATGCTTTTTGTAGTTGTAGTACACCAACATGGATTACATGTGTGTTTTTGTTACCACAATGTTGGGAAATTAATGGATAAAATGCACGGATTATTATTATTATTCCCACTCCGATAGGGACACTAGGTCCACCATTTCCCCGCAGCGAGGCTCCCCCGTTGACCGTTTACGTGGGCTGGGTGCAGTGCCGGACTGGCTATCGGGACGAATCCCGATGGGCCGGTGTAGGTACCAGATATGTTCGGGGTACCAGATATGTTCGGGTGTATTTCCGTCGCACCCGTCATCCGTCATATTCGTCTACTCACCTCCCTCTGCTCCCAGCGCTCTGCTGCCACACACCGGCCGTCTGCGGAACTGCAACCGGAGGAACTCGGTACAGCTTGTTATGTGTGTGTACTTGTGCACATAAATAATGTTTCTAATTATTTACAAGTAAAGAAAATATATATTCTGCGTTACTTTAGCCAACACTTTTATAAGGCCACGAGATTAGATAATTACGAAATGTGTAGATAGAATACATATCTTTCAGGTTGTTATTTTGTCATTGTTTAATGTTTTATTTACCTTTTAGTATTTTTATATAGTAGGCTATCTGAACTTTGGAGAGGAGTTGGGAGACACACGACACATCAAATCACATCTACAGATCAAGACGAAGCGAATGGAAGTACTCCTAGCGTGAACATGTTTGTGAAAACGTGTGCAAAGTCTCCGAAAATCCTAAAAATAAGCTCATATTTGAATTCCCCATAAAAAAACACATCATTCAGTAAAAACAAGGCCCCACTGATCATCTGCTCCCTGATCTCTCTGCGAATTGAAAGTACTTATTGCCGGAGATCGCATGCTGTGGTTTTATTAAATGTGCCAAGTGCTAGGACTGTCTTATGGAAGAAAGCTTTTAGATGTGCAGCTCCACTAACATGGAACAGTCTGCAAAAAGAATGGAAAATTACCAAGCTAGTACCACTACATGTTTTTAAAGCTTGGTTGGATGCTACAAAATCAGATGCTGTTGGTACCTGTACATGTGGATAGATATGTTGTTTATGTTTATGTCTTCATGTGGAACCTACTGCTGCAGGTCTCCCTTGAAAAAGACATCATTGATATCAATGGGATTTTACCTGGATAAATAAAGGTATTGAATTGAATGTTCAATGAAAACATATCCAAGTGTAACAAACATCCAGTATTATCCTTACTGTGTTTTACTAACAGTAACCAACTAATAATTTTCATAAACTCACAATATATATATGTAATAAAACAATGCACAATGGTACACAGTATCCAAACTCTTTAGGCACTGGTCAGAGACATTCATGTAAAGCAGATACTGAATCCAATACTGGTAAAAACGTTGCAGAGATCAAATGTTTCCTTGTCTGAACGGAGAAACCTAATTTTTAAAACAACATTTTCAGTGTGTGATTTGAAAGATAAGTTCTGATCAATAATAAAACCTAGATATGTGTATGTAGTGACCCTTTCAATGTAAATGTCAGTCCCGAACAGTACAAATGTTGGGGAGAAAAGAAGTTAACTTTTTGCCATTTGAGAATATCATGAGTTTGGAGTTGTCTGCATTTAATACTAACTTGAGTTGAGATAAATGGGATGGAATAACATCGAAGGCAAAACATAAACAACAGAACAACATATCTATCCACATGTACAGGTTCCAACCGCATCTGATTGTGTAGCATCCAACCAAGCTTTAAAAACATGTAGTGGTACTAGCTTGGTAATTTTCCATTCTTTTTGCAGACTGTTCCATGTTAGTGGAGCTGCACATCTAAAAGTTCTCTTCCATCATACAGTCCTAGCACTTGGCACATTTAATAAAACCACAGCATGCGATCTCCGGCAATAAGTACTTTCAATTCGTAGAGAGATCAGGGAGCAGATGATCAGTGGGGCCTTGTTTTTACTGAATGATGTGTTTTTTCATGGGGAATTCAAATATGAGCTTATGATTAGGATTTTCGGAGACTTTGCACACGTTTTCACAAACATGTTCACGCTAGGAGTACGTCCATTCACTTCGTCTTGACCTGTAGATGTGATTTGATGTGTCGTGTGTCTCCCAACTCCTCTCCAAAGTTCAGATACTATATAAAAATACTAAAAGGTAAATAAAACATGAAACATAGCGACAAAATTCAAAAATTCAAAACCTTTATTTATCCAGGTAAAATCCCATTGAGATCAATGATCTCTTTTTCAAGGGAGACCTGCAGCAGTAGGTTCCACAAGAAGACATAAAAACTAGGGCTGTCAAACGATTACAATTTTCAATCAGATTAATCACAGCTTAAAAATTAATTAATCATGATTAATCACCATTCGAACTATGTCCAAAATATGCCATTTATTTATGTATATTGTTGTGGGAATGGAAAGATAAATGAAAGAAGGCGGATATATCCATTTAACATAGTATCTATGTTTATTATAATATTTGTCTGCGTGTCAAAATGAAAGACAGCCCACAAACCTATCAATCATCAAACCGCGGGGTCTTAATTCATTAGGTGTTGATTTCTATCAACGGGGGAGTACTTCAGGAAAGTCGACAGAGGGGGGGGGAGGGCGGCTAGTGGAGTACTTCGTGACCACAGAGTGTGAACGTTGTGATCGCTGTTTTAGCGCAGTTCTCCAGTGAATTCCAGGGAGTCTCCCTCCGCAGCCGGTTGGCGTAGTTTTGGCACAAGTCCGTTGTACAGACCGACGTTAACAGCAGCCCTGTCTGTGCACACGGAGACCGACTCTGTCGTCCGGTGATCTAACCGCCTTCTGGAAAAGCTTCACAAGTACGTCAGAGTACGCAAATGCACTTTGTGACACAAGTGACGGTACGCATTTCAGATTACGCACATAACGTGCGTACCAGTTATGTGTTACCTGTACTACAGCAAAAGTATTCTCCGTCGGGACTTCCTGCAACAACACCACGCCGTTATCAAAGATGTTCTATTGAGAAGACGATCACTACGTGACAAAAGTTTTCAAAACCGTGGCTACTGAAATCAATCTTACTGCTGTCTGTACTCCGCGCGAGTTGGCAGACTTTATATTGCTTACTTTAACATCATTTTTCATGGTGGGGCTAAGCCATTTCTTGGTATGGGTGTAGCCTACACCAGCCATACCCTGGTGCTGCCACTGGTGGCATGTATGGGGCGGGCCATTCTGCACATGCGTTAAATTAATTCAAAAAATTAATTACCGTCGTTAACGCGATAATTTTGACAGCACTAATAAAAACATAAACAACAAAAGGACATCATACAGCAAAATGTAAAGGGATTACAATTTACATATCTAACCACATGTACAGGTACCAACAGCATCTGATTTTTTAGCATCCAACCGAGCTTTAAAAACATGTAGTGGTACTAGCTTGGTAATTTTCCATTCTTTTTGCAGACTGTTCCATGTTAGTGGAGCTGCACATCTAAAAGCTTTCTTCCCTAAGACAGTCCTCACACTTGGCACATTTAATAAAACCACAGCATGCGATCTCAGGCAATAAGTACTTTCAATTGGCAGAGAGATCAGGGAGCAGATATAAGATGGTAGTTTATCCAACATGGCTTTGTAAATGAAAAAGTACCAGTGACTGAGCCTCCGTACGGTAAGTTTTGGCAAAACCGCCTTGGTATACTAGTGTACTGTAAGTCACTGTAACACCTTTTTCGAGCCTGAAACCTGAAAAACAGGCTCGGGGTTTAACAGGTTTAAGAACTATAAACAAAGACAAGGTAACAAAGGGAGAGTAGAGAGGCAGAGGGATAAAGGAACAGATAAATAATCAGAGGGAGACAAACATCGATTAAGAATGTTTTGGCTTTAATTGGAAAAAATCCGTAATGCTTGTTCGTGTTAACAAGCACGGACAATGTGGAGACAAAGGTCAGGTAAGACATCTCCAAACACACACACACACACACACACACACACACACACACACACACAGTAACCCCATTTCACCCAGAATCTTTGTGACTCACCCTATACAGTAAACGTTTTAACTAACCAGTACCCAAACACACACAGACACACACAGACACACACACACACACACACACACACATACACACACACACACACACACACTTTCTGTGATCAATCAATTGGCTCTTGCTGTTCCCCTACCATACACACATGTTTCTCTATGTCAACAGCTCTAACAAGGGTTAAGCGGACCTCCTTCCTCTGCAGATGGGTATGTGATTCTGTGTTTAAGCAGCGGACGTTTTGTTGCTCTATAAATGACAACCACACAGCCGTAAAAACTATTATCTCTCAAACACGAAGGCGCTCTTCCCGGCATGCTGTGGGTTTTTGAACTTGTGCTCCCCAAGGTTTAATTCTCCATTTAACAACCAGCTGTTTCTCTGTGCTGGTGGAGATAAACCACATAGGCAGGCTGTTATCTGCAAGAGAAGATGATGCTATTTCCATCAAAATATGAACATGTTTCCCAAGCTGAGATTCAAACTACAAGGTAGATTATTATAGTTATAAAGCTGTTGGTTGGTTGGTTGATTGATTGATTGATTGATCGATTGATTGGCTGATTGATTGATTGATTGATTGATTGATTGATTGATTGATTGATTGATTGCTTGATTGATTGATTGATACATTTTATTTCAAACAAGTAAAATAAATAATTACAAAAAACAAATAAATGTTGCAGTGCATAGTCACGTAAGAGAAAACAAAACAAAGTGACATTGACAACAACAACAACAGCAACAACAACAACAGCATTAGCAACATAAACAGTCCCACATCTAGTGTTCGAAAAGGATATATTTATGTAATCTCACCCCCTTGTCCCTAAATGATTTATTTATAATCTATAAATAATTATAAATAATTATCATTATTATTATGAATTATTATTGTTATTATTATTATTATTATAACTATATACTATAGATGATTATAGACAGCTGGTAAAGGTTCAACAGTAGAGGATATAAAGGAGAAGTGATAACATATATTTCCTATGTACACTGAACAAAAATATAAACGCAACACTTTGTGTTGTCTCCTGAGTTCTGTAGTGCCCGGAGTCTGTCTGTCTTTTGTTTTTCCTCCCATACCCCATCCCCTCAGGAAGCCTTTTGCCTCCTGTCAGGTCATCATTGCAAATAAGAATTTGTTCTTAATTGATTTTCCTGGATACAGAAAGGTTCTACTACTACTAAGTCAGTAATTGGCTTTTCCTTTGGACAACGTGCATGAAAAGAGGAGAGGTTTCGACAGGTGTTTGTGGATCTTTACATTTACAGTACTCAGCCATTGGGGATGTTTTGACTGGAATCATGTGAATTGAAACAGTTTGTGCTTCCTGACAGAAAACAAAAGATTACATTACCAACATGTTGGAATACAAAGAAGCACTAAAACTCTTCTTTTCTTCTGAGGAGTTCAATTTAGTTTTTTCAAATAAAAGAAAGCGTCACCAGGGTGTAATTTATTTTTCTCTTGGTACTTCTAGACAGAAACAGTCCTCCCAGAAAGAAAAGTGTCTTCATGTTGGAAAATGATTTGCTTCAAAATGTCAACGTGATTTGACATGTTTTTCAAGAGAAAAAGATCTCACAAAACCAACAAAACTGTGAATGACTAGAGATTGAAAAAGAGTGTGAGGTAGCTAAGAGATGTGGCAAAATCTGTCACCAAGGCAACTATGGTGTTGTATGTGTCTATGTGTGTGTAGGTGTTATAGCAATGTAAAGTTTGAAAGCATGGCAGCTGTATGAATGTGCTTTGTCAAATGAATCTCTGTTTGTTATGTCTTTACACTGGATTTTGTGATGTGCTTTTTCTTTTTATCTCTATGCTTTTGAAATCGTGTTTCATTTCCTGTGTGCTTGTATTCTGAAGGTGCCTTCCTGGCAGCGCAAGCCTCAAAATAGTACGTTGCAGATTGGGCCCTTATCGGCCTGTCAGTAAACTAGCAAATTACAGTCATTATCAGTCAAGCTCCAGCTGCTGCTCCCAGTCCAAATACCCCTTCAGAAATACAAATTAGATGCACATTCTCCGTAACGATTCCTATAGTTCCCTGGGGCTTCAACACCTGGTTACAACCATGTGTGTGTGCAAAATAACAGGAGATGTGTGGGTGTTTGCATCCTATGTGCTGCTTCAAAATAGATTCCTTATCAAATGTCATGATGTGCACATTTGTAATTCATGGATTATTAAATGAATGAAAATGTGATTTGTATAACTCAATTGCTTGTCTGTAAAGAGTCATACCCTTTACTGTAACATCTTCAATCAAAACTCCAGTCCTTTTGTTTTGATTCAAGTTTCTTCAGACAGGTCATTTAAGATTGAAACCCATGGCAAATACTGGACACACAGTTTAAAGAGTAGTCATTGTATGCTCAAGTGTCTGTAGGTTCATGGACCCACCAAGATCTTTTCTGGACTGGTATAAATAAAAACACAACAAGTACACATCCATTCAATAATTCATAATTGTGACTTGTGTTGACAAAAACATGTAAAAGATTAGCTCTCTTGTTGTGTTCTTTTTAACCAAATATCTCTCAGAGGGGCGTGGGGAGTGGCTCCTTATTTTCATCTAAAGTAACAGACAGAGAATCAGCACTTTTGAAACAGGGCTGAAACAGAGGGGATTATGGGAATTTGGTATTTCGAGCCAAACACTTCAGTATATATTTGTATATATGTGAGACCTATACTATATAGATGAAAAACAGGATAATAGGGGACCTTTAAACAGTTAAATGTATAAATATGTATAATGTTTGTTAGGGACAAAGTGTAACCCATCATATGCTTGTTTTGTACTTTTAGTAGAAGAAAACAGAGGGGTGAATTTGCAGTTTCCCAACAAAATGGTGGAGGTGATTTGCCACAGGGGAAATATAACAGAGAGAAGCTTCCTTACTTTACAGTAACTGTGCTCAGTGGAGGGTGTTTAACATATTCTGCTGATGGATGAATCCCTGCTGGCTGCAGCCCTGAAGCAAACTCTTGGAACAGACATAGAAGCCTGCATTTAAAACATAAACACACCAAAAAACATAAACCCTACGATGTATCCAGTCATGCAGGGAGCCGCACAAACCCACATACCGTCCTGAATACACAGCAGAATACAGAAACTCGCTGACGAACAAGGTCATAACACACACTCAGAACCTCTGTCTGATATCATTTGGTTTGAAGCCATGCAACCAATTTTCATATTCATAATGTCTCATTAAGAAGCAGACACCGATATCTGGAAGCAACGCCGAGGCCAGTTTAATGAAAAGCATTTTGCAGTCCAGGAGCAAAGTAATCAGATGATAGAAGCAGTGCAGTGAGGTGGAGAGTTGGAGGGAGGATTGATGTTTAAAGAAGGAGGAAATAGAAGCAGCATGAGATGTTTAGTTCAAACCCTTCATTGAACTAAACAACAATGTGAACATGCTAGAATAAACATATATTAGGAGATTAATAACAACACTGAATGGGTGTGACAAAAAGCATCCTATTGTCGAATCAAATCGTTTTTAGTTTTACCACATTTTCTGTTAAACTGTCTTTTTTACTTCAACAAACTTGTTATATTAAAACAATCTAAAGAAAAAATACAAAAATCCATTCTCTCCCATACAGATGAAATAAAAACAGATACCTACAACCTACGAAAATAAATAAAACTTGTGGAAAAATAAAAGTATAAAGAAGAAGTAAGTAAGCAACACAAACTATTATTTTCAATGTTTTACAGTGACACAGCCTTGGTATGAGGCAGTCATTATCAAAATGATAGTGTTTAGTGGTTATGACATTTATCTTCTGTGATGAAACGCAGGGTAGTAAATGGCATCAAGTAATTTTAAGGTCTAGTGAGCAGCATGGGAGTACAGATGAATGCACAGCCAGGTTTATTACAATACAATACAACTTTATTTATAAAGCACTTTAAACCTCCAGACCAAAGTGCTGTACAGGCAAATAGATAAAACACAGCTCAGCTCACACACCATAAAACAAGTACAAGTAAAACAAAAAACTATTTAAATGCAAAAGAAGCAACACTCTAAAAGATGTTGAAACGCCAAATGTTAAAACGCTAAGAAGAAGAGGTGGGTTTTAAGAAGTGATTTAAAAGCAGGCAGTGTGGAGGCCTGTTTGATCTCCAGGGGCAGAGCGTTCCACAGTTTGGGAGCCGCTACAGAGAAGCAACGGTCCCCTCTGAGCTTTAATAATAATAATTCCTTACATTTATTATAGCGCATTATCAATGACTCAAAGCGCTTTACATATACACACATTGCACATCATACATGCAATGTATGATGTGCAATGTGGTAAGATGTCTTTTACTTTTGGTAAGAGTGCTATCTAAAAACATTCCTGATGTAGAATCTGAATTTTACGACACCATTGACACCTGGTGCTAACATGCAATCTGAATACGTGGTTTAGTGCAAGGTGTCAATGCACATGACTTGAAGTGTACCAGCCAAGCCACCATAATAATGTTTATTAAAAGTTATAATTTGTAACATGTTGATTTCAAATACCAATACCCACAGGAGCAAGTTCAGGTGAAGGGTCTTGCCCAAGGACCCACCGGCTTTACAGACGCAGCAGCGGCAGGTTTCACCCCATGATCTGATGATCATTGCACAGCGCACTGCGCCACACCGTCCATCTTCACGCCTCGAGGTCATCGAGGCGCTTTTACAAGTATACATTGGTATTATACATGTACTGTGGACAATACCCACAGGAGCAAATCCGGGTGAAGTGTCTTGCCCAAGGACACAACGGCCTGACGCAGTGGCGGCGGGAGCGGGTTTCGAACTGGAGTTCCCCAGCACTCCCCCTTGATCTGATGATCGGATGCACAGACCACTGCGCCACCCATCCCTAAGAGCTTTGACCTGGTTTTAGGCACATTCAGGAGCAGTTGGTCCGCTGACCTGAGATGGCAGTTCGGCGTGTAATGCTGTAGCAGCTCAGCAAGGTATGGTGGGGTCATGCCATTTAGGGATTTAAAAGTAAATAAAATAATTTAAAAATGGATCCTAAAATAAATTGGCAGCCAGTGGAGAGAAGCTAAAACAGGGGAAATGTGGTCAAACTTCCGTGTGCCAGTTAAGAGCCTTGCTGCAGCATGTTGCACCCGCTGCAGTCGTGCGAGCGAGGACCTCTCTCTACCCATGTAGAGAGAGTTACAGTAGTCCAGCCAGGTGGTGACAAAGGCATGGATTACTGTCTCAAACTGCTGTCTGGAGAGAAAAGGTTTTACTTTCGCTAGCTGCCTCAGGTGATAAAAGCTCGTTTTTACCACCGACTTAATCTGACTCTCAAGTTTGAGTTCACGGTCCATTTTAATACCAAGGTTCGTAACGGTGGGCTTGGTGTACTAATGCAAGGGACCCAGGTCTACAGAAGTGGTGTCAGTGGTGCTACCAAAAACCATTACTTCTGTTTTTCCTTCATTGAGTTTAAGGAAGTTGCACGCCATCCAGGCCTTTATGTCATCTTGGCACTTTAGCAGTGGGCTAATTAAGTAACCCTCCTTCTTTGTTAGAGGGACATACATCTGGCTATCGTCAGCATAGCAGTGGAATGCGATGCCGTGCTTTCTAAAAATGAACCCAAGAGGGAGCAAATAGAGGGAGAATAGCAGGGGGCCTAATACTGAGCCCTGTGGGACCCCATACAGGAGTGGAGCAGAGGATGACTCAGAGTCACCAAGGCTGACAAAGAAAGTTCTGTCCTTCAAATATGACCTGTACCATTCCAGGGCTTTTCCCTCAATGCCCACCCACTTTTCCAAGCGGGTTGCACAAGAAAGAGATAAAGAAATGCTAAATTCCAATATGAAAAACTTATCTCCTGAATCTGCGCTAGTATTCAACGTGAGGTCTAAAGGTAAGAGTGCTATCTAAAAACATTCCTGATGTAGAATCTGAATTTTACGACACCATTGACACCTGGTGCTAACATGCAATCTGAATACGTGGTTTAGTGCAAGGTGTCAATGCACATGAACACTTGAAGTGTAATCACACCAGCCAAGCCACCATAATAATGTTTATTAAAAGTTATAATTTGTGCACACATGTTGATTTCAAAGAACTGATTTATCAAAATGGCACACAAACTGTAGGTGATCAAAAAAGAACCACGAGGGGACGGGTGGAGAGAGGAGAGTGTTTGAGTAGATGAGGGTTGAGAGGAGAAATGAATAAAGAGAAAAGAAGAAAAGAAAGCTAGTGTGGGCAGAATTAGAGCACAAACAAAGATGAGACAGAAAGATAGGCAGGCAGAAAGAGAGTGAGAGTGGAGGATACCAAAGGTTTGCAGAGATGGAAAGAAAGTGATCTGTGCAGGATGGAGACAGCAAGCGTCAGAGACAAAGATAACAACTGAGAATGACGGAGCAGAATAGAGACAGAAATAGGAGATCAGAGAGGAATAAAAAAAGATATGGGACAAAGAGAAAAGTTGATGAGAGCATGGTGACTGGCAAAGGTGGAGGATGTTTTCTGATCTTTTGTGAAGGTAAAAGTAGATAAAAACACTCCACAAAAAAGTTATCTTAGTTAATCTCTTAATACTTTCTGACTCACCTGCTTCGACACCCAGCATCAAGCCCAGGGGTTTCTGCTCGAGATATACAACTTATAAAAGCTAGCTTTTTCATGATGATAGCAGAATCAGTTCCACAGAGACCATTAGATCAAGTCGTGACCTCACTATACGAAAAGGTTAAGGAGTAATTTCTGTTGGGGATTAATACGAGACGGTTAATGACAGAGTATGCTCGTAAATTCAACTGCAGTGTGTGTTGCAGTAAAAAGTATAATAACAGCCTAACTTAATCAAAAGTGTGCACAAGCATTATTCAAGTAAATGAAGCTCAGTGTTAGTTTAATCAGGAAGACATTTATTCATTCTCTCTCACTCCTCTGATTCTTATCAGCTGATTATGGACGTCCACTCTCCATTCATTACACTGAACAAAAATATAAACGCAACACTTTTGTTTTTGCTCCCATTTTTCATGAGATGAACTCAAAGATTTAAAACATGTTCTATATACACAAAATAACCATTTCTCTCAAATATTGTTCACAAATCTGAAAAAATCTGTGATAGTGAGCACTTCTCCTTTGCCGAGATAATCCATCCCACCTCACAAGTGTGGCATATCAAGATGCTGATTAGACAGCATGATTATTGCACAGGTGTGCCTTAGGCTGGCCACAATAAAAGGCCACTCTGAAACGTGCAGTTTTGCTTTATTGGGGGGGTCTGGGGCGGTCCGAAAACCAGTCACTATCTGGTGTGAGGGTTAGGGTTAGGGTAATGTTGTGAATCGAGTGGCCTGTGTTCGTCGTCCATAACATACGCCTGCCCATACCATAACTCCACCACCACCATGGGCCACTCGATTCACAACATTACCCTACCCCTACCCCTCACACCAGATACTGACTGGTTTTCGGACCCCCCCAGACCCCCCCAATAAAGCAAAACTGCACGTTTCAGAGTGGCCTTTTATTGTGGCCAGCCTAAGGCACACCTGTGCAATAATCATGCTGTCTAATCAGCATCTTGATATGCCACACCTGTGAGGTGGGATGGATTATCTCGGCAAAGGAGAAGTGCTCACTATCACAGATTTGTGAACAATATTTGAGAGAAATGGTTATTTTGTGTATATAGAAAATGTTTTAGATCTTTGAAAAATGGGAGCAAAAACAAAAGTGTTGCATTTATATTTTTGTTCAGTGTATTTAGTGCCCAGGTTGAGCTCATACGTTTTTTAATCAATCAGGATCATTCATCATTATTTTTATCCAATAAACTTGACCAACAGTGTCCAGAGTCAGGGGTGTCTGTGGTGTGACAATGGGGGTTTAATTGACAAACACTATGCATATTAGATAGATAGATACACAGACATATACATATCTTCGTCACTAGTGTGAAATTATAAAATGAAAATAATGCAGATAAAAATGTGACCTTGAGTTGGAAAACATATGAGTTAAAAAAATAAATACTGGAGTAAAATGAAGTCCAAGGTGGATACCATTATTGTCCTATTGTCAATTGACAAAGCTGAAGCCTTGACCCTGGCCATTAAATGTGTGATCATGTGGATGGAATCATTTATCATCTTTAAAATAGAAAACGATGTTTTTCTTTCTGAAATGGAAATGTATTATTACTTGCACATGCCGTGAAAAGACTTCCTGTTCACATAATCTTTCATTCACACTTGGACCTTTTATAAGTGTTACATCCACGTAGCCTATTGTATTTAGGAATCCTGACATGTTAATTTTAGACAAATGATTATTAATGAAAAGAAAATCCAGCTCACTTGAACCCAGGTGTTTTGACTTTTCTTTTGAACACCAATAATGAAGGAGTGAAAAGATTTTAAATTCACCACTTTGTTTCCCCCTGCTTAAGTAAAGGCGGTAAAGGACAAGCTGTTGACATTCACCAAGATCTCAGCAGGAGATCGTGTTAACAATATAACAATGTTCAACTGCATCAGGCTTTAAATCACTCATGCCCACAGCAAGCCAACCTGATCACCCGCTGTAGAGAACCTTTTGCTGAACATTGTGGTACAGTAAAAGCAACTAAATAAGTTTAACAGGCTCCTCAAGTGTCGATTATCAAACTGGTAAATCATTTGAATCCCTTAATTTGTCAAACATGTGAAGGCATTACATGTAGTAGTTTAATATGCGATAGTCAGATCAGGAACTGTTTGCAGTTGTGGAAAGATCAGACTATTTAGTATTAATTTTTTGTTGCAATGTTAGTTAGTTAGAAATGATTAAACAGAACTTGCACTGCCATAAATGTAAATGTAATGAGTAAAGTTCCACCGAGGATGAATAGAAATGAGATATCGCCCTTTGAAAGAAATCTAATTGCATGCATTTACACATTCCAAGATGCCAACTCTCATTGATGGCTTTGCACAAAGTGTTGGGATTTACATTTACATTTCCTTTTTGAGATTGATATTATATTATATTATGATGCAGCCATTTCACAGATCTTGCCAACTGTGAAATATTTGAACTGCCATTTAGTATTTCTCATACTTATAATTCCGTCAAGGAGGCTGAGATACATTTATTTTCCAATCATTGGAGCTTGTATTTATGTTTTTCAACTTGTGATAAGTCAGTTGTGTTGTTCTTCATGTTTCACAGTTATAAGAACTTTTTGATATGTTCATGCTCAATATTTATAGTGTGGGAAGAACTGTGCTAGCCACAAAACCTAAATAATGCACTGGGTTCACGGTATGGACAAGGATCAATAGAAAGAAAACAACTGAACTCAGATATAGGGTGTTCTGGGAGACAGTAACTAGAAGCTGTCAGTGTGGTGTTGGTTTTCTGATAAAGACAAACATCTGTGAGTATATTTACAGTTTGTAATGAAAAAGCAAAACAAACTAAATATCACAGCACAGATAAAATGCACAACCCTAGTTTCAAAAAGGGTCAAGAATGAACCAATACGCCACACAAATGTCAACTTTACCTCAAAATCAACTGTATTATAAAAAGATGCTGTCATGGCAATGTGTTATCTAAAGATACCTGTTACATAGGATAGGAAAAAATGTATATATATATATTAGGACTCAAGCAGTCATTAGTGTGTTACATCTATCCTGGCTAATGGTCTCGGACTTTGCACAAAAACAGAGAAAGATGAGAGGGGGATAAAAGTATTAATGTGCACTGGATTCAATATTTAAGTTACACACGTTCAATTACAGACTGTCGCATGATGTCCGCTAATGGAATGACTTATTAAGCAGTTCATGGTTTATCCTTCATCCATTTCTATCGGGACATCTGGATTCTCAGACCAGATGGGATATGTAATTCCTCCGATGCTTTCTTGGACTGCCCCGGAGATCTCCTTCCAGCAGTCCCTGCCCTCTGTCTCTCCACTCTGCTGTGTCAGCTGCCTTGGCTTTCCAAACCTTTCCAATCCGTATAAAACAACAAACACCTCAGGTAGCTAACACTGGACCCAGCTACACTTCTTCCTGGCCAGCCTCGCTGTGCCTGCCATGTAAATATGCCAGAGCCAGGCTTGAACTCTGGCATTGTGTCCATTACATATAAAGCAGACAAAGGAGGAAAACATAGCAATCCTGGTAAACATCAACACTAAATCCTGCAAAATGAGTATTCATATAAGAAACGTTCAACATGCACGAAGAAGCTGTCACAGACCGATGGCCAAGTCCAATGGCCAAATCAGCCAGACGACATTATTTGAAAGTCTTCCAAGTCAGGAATCTGAGACATACATCTCCATTTCAGTTGCATTACATTCACAAAACATTCTAGTTTTTGATCTTTATTCTAAAAAAAACACTTAGCATGATTTAGACAACATTTATTCCTAAAAACATGGCAAAATTGATAATTTTAAGGCGGTTGACTGTATTTACGTTGACCGTTTTAATAATTTTGGAATTAAAGAAGGGTAAAAGAACTTGAGCAAATCCTAGCACAGTAAACTTTTTTTGTTTTGTTGGCTTAAATTAGGTTAAATAAAAAATTACATTCAAAATGTTGGCTGACAACAGCCTTTTCTTTTCTTGAATATGCCTATCGTACAGGCAGAACACTGTGGCAGTCCATCATTATTGAGTAATTATTGTCATTTCCATTTCTCCCAATTCATTTTAGCTGAATGTCACAATTCCTCTTGTTGATTAGATGGGTATTCAGGTCACCTGTTGCCCAGGGTGTGGGGACTGGTTCCTAATTACCAGTTGACATCAGTTTGGTGTATTCTCCTCTCGGCCAATCAGGGTATCACACCACCCTTTCTTGAGAGATTAAAGGAGGATCTGCACACACGGGGCACTTTGATCCTCGTTCACTTTGCAGGCAGAAACTCAGGCCCATTTGAGACCTTTCTGCCAAGGTTGCCTGAATCTTCAGGTTTTAGTGCCATTTTTTGCAAGTGCTGACAAACCCTTTAGACACATTTTATTATTTTGAAATGGGTGTTTATTCATTTTGAAGAGACATTATTTTTTATAAGAAATCTGGCAAGTGGAGACACAAAATTGTCACTCTTGGGTTTTCCTCCAATCTTAATCAACATTAGATTTTCAATAATTGCTAAGTGAGCTTTGAGAGTAAAGCCAGAGTTGAATATGTTTTTCCTGTATTCCATTCCTGCAATTGATAAGATCCTGGATAACCAAAATGTGATGGAAAAAGTGACATTGCTCATAAAAAGATCACATCCATATGCACATTGGTTTACTTGCAATACGTTTCCCATGTATAGAACAGGCTTGCTCCTACACTGTTTTTCTCACACAAAAAAAAGACATGCTTTCACAGACCTTTTGTGTCGTGCAAGCAAGATACATGTTTTCGATGAATACACACAAACCAAAAACATTGGTGTTTCCAGAGCTTTGCTTCTTTGGCTGTCACGACTGCAGGCACTCCTTATTGTCATTCACTTTCTCTCCCCCACACGCACACGCACACGCACATGCACACGCACACATGTTCAGTCAAGAGCAACAACATTGTATTGACCCACACTCATTACCTGGAGGCTTGAAGTCTTAGTGCCCTCCAATGAAATAGTGTTGTATGCTGCTTTGTCTGGCTACATCTTTAAGATAGAATTGTAACATCTGTTTATAATGGCCACAATTGATGGTGGATCAATACAACCTTCTGTCACAGAGAAAGGCGAGGAGCCTCTCCTTGAAGTCCTTCCTAGTGTTGCACTTGTTTGTACAAACAAAATAAGAATACATAATAAAACCCTGAGAGAGAAGTTGAATCATTTCTTGACAAGAACTGTGTTTAAAGCACACTGAGGATTTACCCTGCCTTAACCAACACCATGTCTCGACTCGAGACATGGTGTTGGTTAAGTAAATGATGAGTAAATGACGAGAGGAAAACTGTTGAACGGAAGACCTTCCCTCCCAAGAATGGAGATGATTATCTAAATGTGACTGTGTAAACAGATGTATGTCCAAAAAGATTGTGTATATACACACATACTACTACCACTTTCACAAATCAAAGCTTGACTTTGTGCTCTCGGTTGTCGCTTTACTCTAAAAAAAAATGGCCCACAAACAGCTCATTATGTAAAAACAATGCTTTTGATAACATACAAATAACATGCGTACTCAACATACAGTAGAGATAAACAACATGCTGGTCTTGTGTTATTTAATTGGTTGGTCTTGGTTCAGGCTTTGAACGGATCACAGGAGTGCACACATGCCTCTATATCACACACACACACCAACAGTGTTGGGAAAGTTCACTTTATACATGAACTAGTTCAGTTCACAAATTTTAAAATGAACTAGTTCAGTTCATAGTTCATTATTCAAAATGTTGAACTAAAGTTCATGGTTTAAAAAACGAACTAATTTATAGTTTATAGTTATTTTTTCAATACGTTGCTGCGAGCTATTATTTGTCTCCTGAACGATGTTAATGGGATTTGGGTGGTAGTGGATCTGTTTTGGCTCTCTTTTTTATTCGCCACTCGCACATACCGTGAAAGGCTAGTCGTGTGCTTACGGCCCGTCCACACAGCGGCGTGCTCTGACGCTTGCCGGCGGGCGTGTCTGAAACTCGACCAACAACCAATCACATGAATCTCCCGCCCCTGACACACAAGCAGCGGTTTGATTGGCTAGAGCTTGTACTGGCATATGATTGGCTGACGCTTCTGCCGAGGCGTCAAAAGTTGAACATTGCTCAACTTTTGCAGCGAGCCACGCCAGCTACGCTCCGCGTCGCTTCCCACGATGCATTTCGGCTAAAAGTGACGTCACCCCATTCAAAGTGAATGGTGAAGCGTCAACGCACGCCGCTGTGTGGACGGGCCGTTATTCTCAATGTGCCGTTTAAGGTTTGTTGTCGACGTCGTCGATGTACGGACTTGCTTTTTTAAACCGGGCGGACACAGTTTACAGGCAAACGTTTGATTTTTTTCCGTCTGACTTTAACGTAAAACTCTTTTAAATGCTCATACGCCGACGCCGTAGAGTCTCACTCTGAGCGAGTGCTGCTGCAGCTGCTCTCGGCTTCGTCCACACTAATTCATTAATTCATTCAATGCTCGCCGGTTCCGCGGTTCCACATTGTTTGTTGTGAGGAGTCTGATATATTTAGTATATTTATATTTTAGTGCGACAGCCAGGGGTGACAGGCACGTACGCGTCACAGGCAGCTTGCTGTTGCCCGATTGGGTGGTTTTCCGCATTATTTTGAAGCCTGTTTACGGTGTGTTTTAACTGGGTTTTCGGCTGAAAGGCATATGAAATCTGGCACACTTTTGAACGCCGTTATAATACAGTGCTGAGAATGAACGCACTTTTGAACGCCGTTATACAGCGCTGAGAATGAACGCGTTCTCAATTACATTCATCTAGCGGAAATACACGCGTTCATGAACGATCGTTCATTGAACGCATTCAGGTACATCACTGCACACCAATATAAAAACGTAACTTCTATCAATATGAGAACTCTGTTCTATATCGTATAAGGTTTCGCCCTCTCAGGCTATCGCTATTGGGTAATCCCCACTGCACGTGTGCAGCACTGACAGACTTATTCCACGCCCACCTACGATGTGGGCCCCACCTCCAGGCTCACTTCCGTATAAATAGGAAGTAGGCCCTACAATCCACTCCTACTTTTCTTCAGCACTCCGTTGCAGAAGCATTGACAGGCAAAACAAGTTATTTTAAGAGCTAAAAGAGCAAACATTCCTGGTTCCCCTGGGCCCATCCTCCCTCTCCTCCGGACGGGGGAAACAGGGTGGGGGCCCAGTGTCAACCCGACATATGAGTTACGACCGGAGCTCACGGTGTGAGTTTTGCCGGGAATTAGAGCACGCAAACTCTCACTCCCCAGGTGTCGTGCACTCATTGTGTCCATCTCCCTCGGGCCCACAGGCAGTGGAGAGCGGACGCTCTCGTTGCTGCGGCCGAGGATGATTGGCTGGTCCAGGAGTTTTTACTCTGTGGACCAAGCCCTTTATTTATTGGATCCGAGTGGCGGGCAGCAGTCAGGCGACTCCTTCCCCTCCATTCACGGATCACCATGTGGTTCCCCCGCCCTGTCTCCCTCTCCTCCGGCGGGGGCCCGGGGTCAGCCCGGTAGCCGAGCCTAGGTTCGGCTGCAGGGCTGACGAAGGGTCAACGGGTCCCTCTATCCGCCATCACGGCTCTGCCGTCGATGAGCGGTATTCTTCAGGAACTCCCGGAGATCATCGGAAAGGCAGCCGCCTAATGAGATCTCCCGGTTCAGGAGAGCTCTCCTCCGGATGACATAAAGCTGCATAAGCGGCTGCCTCACAGCCTGTCGGTTGTTAGGCAGCAAGGCTTACGGCTCAAATAGAATAGAATAGAATAGAATTCCTTTATTGTCATCGCACCAGGTACAACGACATTTAAAAAAGCAATCCTCGCAGTGCATTTCCACATAAAACGAATAAATATATTATCTATATAAACATATACACATTAAACATGCTCACACATCCATACATGCCCGCACATTATTTAAATACAGTTTACAATATAAATAATATATTATATTTTGCATCTCTGATGTCGATCAGTTCATAAGTTAATACAACTATTAAAAAGTAGTGCAGTTGGAAGTTGTAACTGTTCAGTTCAGCGTTTGACAGTGTTCAGTTCTCGTATGGCTCTGGGGTAGAAACTGTTTTTCAGTCGGTTTGTCCTTGATTGAATTGACCTGTAGCGTCTACCGGAGGGCAGAAGAGCAAACAGGAAGTGTCCAGGGTGTGAAGAGTCTGCAATTATTTTTGCCTGCTCTGTTGAGGCAACGTTGGCTGAAGAGTTCCTCCAGAGAAGGCAGTGAGCAGCCGATGACCTTCTGGACTGTGTTGATGACACTCTGAAGGGCTTTCCTGTCCTTTTCTGAGCAGCTGGCACACCACGTGGTTAGGCAATATGCCAGCACACTCTCTATGGAGCAGCGGTAGAAAGACACCAGAAGCTTCTCCTCCAGGTTGTTTTTCCTGAGGATCCTCAGGACGTGGAGTCGCTGCTGGGCCTTTTTCACAGATGTTGTGGTGTTGATAGACCAGGATAGATGTTCAGCAATGTGTGTGCCGAGGAACCTGAAGGTGGGAACCCTTTCCACACAGTTGCCGTTGATGTACAGTGGATCTGGTGTTGTGCTGTTTTTCCTGAAGTCTATAATGAGTTATTTTGTTTTTATGGAGTTCAGAACAAGGTTATTATCTGAACACCACACTGCCAGTCTCTGGATTTCATCCCTGTAGGCTGACTCATCTCCTCTTGTGATCAGTCCAACCACGGTTGTGTCGTCCGCGAACTTGACGATGGTGTTGGTGGGGTGAGTGGGGGCACAGTCATAGGTGGACAGGGAGTAGAGCATGGGGCTCAGCACACAGCCTTGTGGTGAACCGGTGCTGAGGGTGAGGGTGGAGGAGAGGTGAGGGCCTATTCTCACTGTCTGGGGGCGGTTAGTTAGGAAGTCCTTAATCCATTGGCAGATGTTTGGGGAAAATCCTAGGTCAGATAGCTTGGAAACCAATATTCCCGGGATGACTGTATTAAAGGCAGAACTGTAATCAACAAAGAGCATCCTCACATAGCTTCCCTGGTGTTCAGGGTGGGACAGTGCACTATGAAGAACAGTGGCGATGGCATCCTCTGTAGACCCATTTGCTCTATACGCAAACTGATTTGGGTCGAAGGTGGGTGGGAGAATGGTTTTGATGTGCTGCAGGACCAGCCTCTCGAAACACTTCATGATGAGCGGTGTGAGTGCTACCGGACGGTAGTCGTTGAGGCTGGAGATGATGTTTTTTTTCGGCAGAGGGATGATTGTGGCAGATTTCAGGCATGAAGGGATGATGGATTTGGAGAGTGACAGGTTGAAGATCTTTGTGAAGACCTCCGTAAGTTGGTCTGCACACTCCTTCAACACCTTTCCCGTCACGCCATCAGGGCCTGCAGCCTTCCTCGGGTTCACCGCTCTGAGCACACACCTCACATCATGCTCCTGCACCGTGAGGCAGGGGCGCACTGGCCATCGGGAATACCGGGAGTTTCCCCGGTGGGCCGGTGCTGTGTGTGGGCCGGAGGGCCAACAAAAAAAAAAAGTTTCTAAAAAAAAAAAAAAAATCTTTTTTTTTTGCCTAAATCCTACCGGCCCACATTTGTAAGTGTTCCGGCCCAGCCCAGCCCAGTGGGGTGTGGCCAGGGTTGGGTTGTAATGGAATACATGTCACGGCGTTACGTAATCAGAATACAAAAATCAAGTAACTGTATTCAGCTCGTGTTACATTTGAAAAACGAGTAATCTGATTACAGTTACTTTCGTAAACCTGAAGTGAATACATTTTGGATTACTTATTGGAATTATTGGTGGAAAGATTTCCTCTCAACATGTAATATTCATTACTAAAGGTACAGCCTTGTCTGGTTTCTTGCTCAAGGGCACCACGGCAGGGCAGGAGGTGAACTGGGACCTCTCCAAGTAGAAGTCCACACTCCAAATAGGGGGGAATGAGACCCATCCTCGATCTGTCAGTGTCCAACAAGGGAATGGCCTTTTCCCATGCTGACGATCAAACAGGTGCTGGAGTGTGTTCACCAGGGAGGTGCACATCCATAGTCCTGAAGGATGCTTACCTCCACGTAACCATCATCCCGAAACACAGCAAATTCCTGCGTTTCTCATTCCTGGCTCCACGCACTTTTTTCAAAGTGGGTGGAGACAGTTGGAGCAGCTACTCAGAATGGGGATGAGGGTTATTTTGCCTGTACGACCAGCTGTGGCTGGCTCGCTCCAAAAGAGAGAAGAAGGGAGGAAGCGGTTTTTCAGACGATACAGCTCGTATCTCATCTGTCAAGCCTGGGTTTTTCATTATCAACTGGAAGAAGAGCTGTCCTCTTCCCTCCCAGACATTTAACTGGAAGTGGAATGAAACTCAGCTCGCATGAGAGCGCGACTCTCACAGCAGAGAATGGAGAAAGTGACAGCTCTCCTCCGGTGCAGCTGTTAACCTGTCGGTTAGCAGGCAGCACAGTTTTTCCTGTCCCAGATGGGCCTATACTATACACGGTCGTAAGGAGCCTCGGGCTGTTATTACGCACTGTGTGAATAGCACTGCACACACCTCAGCTCATTCCTCACAGGTTTGAGCGTGAACGCGCCTCAATGTCCAGTTTACGAGCCTTCTCCTAAACAGAGACAGGATGAGAGCCGGTGTGAGAGGCAGTGTGTGGAGGCCCCCTCGCAGCTTTTTTCGGACCAGGCCCCTCTTGGGTTGCTTCACGGGCAACGGCGGCGAGGGCTCTGACGTGGCTAGTCACCATGACAACCACAGCACAGCCAGAGCAGGTCGCGCGCCCTCAGAGTATCACTCAGAGTGGCGACGCGCGTGTTCGATGGACAGATGGATAATAATAAGCAGCAAGGCTCACCGGTTATAGGCATCATGGCTCGCTGCATAAACCGGCTGTCTTTAAAAACCTATAGGTTTTTAAGCAGCTCGGACAGCTCACCTCCGGCGTGTCACACCCCGCGGGGCGTTGACGGCCCTCTCCGTGATGCAGCTGTTAGGCAGGATATCAGCTGGTCACGTGGTGATCCCCCTGGGGCTCCTTCACAGTGAGGAGACTCCAGAGGTGGTTTATTTGCCTGTGTATCGACCCCGTGCGTCAGAGGAGACGCATGGTGTACATTCCTCCTTCCGTGGGTTGGGATTGAACCCATGGAAAAATCTCCACGTCAGTGGGGGTGCCCCTGAGCAGACGCATCTCTCGCAGGCTGAGGAACGTGCATGTCGCAGGCAGTGGGGGGACAGTGGCCGGGTCACATGTCTCTCCATATAAACGTGCTGGAATTACTATATGGAAAGTAATCCAGCACTTCGTCCTGTTGCTGTACAATCAACAGGACGTGTGTTGATTCGAACAGACAACAAAGCAGTGGCGGCCTGTATAAATCGCCAGGGAGGTGTTCGATCAGCGCAGCTGCTGAACACACATCCTACACAACCAAATGGACAATGTTCCGTTTGGTGTGTAGGGAAAAACCTGGACCCCGTTACGGGCCCCCTGCCTCGTGCTGTCGTTCCTCCAGGACAGGAATTTGACCTATAGCACGGTCGAAACATATGCTGCTGCCATTTCATCTTGCCACGTAGATTGGGGTCAGCACGGTGTTTAGTCACCCTCTGACTAAATGTTTTCTACGGGGAGCATAGAGACTCAGACCTGTGTCACGCGCTTTGGAGCCTCAATGGGTTTTGGCTTTAGTGTTACGTGCACGGAATAAAGCTCCATTTGAACCTTTAGATCAGGTTCCCCTGAAGTTCTTGTCAGCCAAAGTAGCTCTGCTCTTGGCTCTGAGGGTGAGTGATGTGTCTGCTCTCTCTGTGGCTCCGTCAGGTCTCCAGATCCAAGGAGATGGCAGCTTAGCGGTTTTGCGCCCTAAACCCGGTTTTTATGCCAAAGGTGATCACAAGCTCGTTAAGATCGAGTGTGATAACCTTGGAAGGCGTCTTTCCTCCTCCTCACACATCAGAGGAGGAAACCACATCTCATCTCCTCCGTCCCGTGCGCGCGCTGGCATGCTATGTTGCACGCACGGCTGCTTTACGCAAATCCCAGCGTCTGTTTGTGCATTATAGAGAGCGCTCATTAGGGCAGCCTCTATCTGCACAGCGCCTGTCACACTGGCTGTGTGAGGCTGTGTCACAGGCGTATGTTTCCTCTGGGTTGGATCCCCCGGAAAACATTAAAGCGCACAGCACCAGGAGAATATCAACTTCTACGGCGTTGCACGGAGGAATGACAGAGGAAGACATTTGCATTGCTGCATCTTGGTCTTCACCCTGTTCTTTTATTCGTTTTTATTGAGGGATGTCTCCCATTCCTCTCTGACACACTCAGTACTGAATAGCCTGCCAGAATGAGTAATGTCGGGGGTTTTCAATTGCATGCCCTCTCTCCTGCCTGTCGGCACTTAGAGAGCGGCCTTTTGTTCCCTTCTCTCGTGTTAACAAGTGACACTCGATCTCTACTCTTTATAAACGACAGGTAGCCCGAGTAAGCCTACCTTCGTTCCCTGATGGAGAAATATTCATTTTTTTAATGCTATATTCCCTGGGAATGGGATGCTCCATTTACGCACGGCGAAATGGACATGGGTTATTAACTGAGGTGTGTTTGGTGCTTCTGGTAACGGACGGAACCAGTGGGGCGTGGACTACATCCTGCTTCGCCCTTAACCCAATAGCGATAGCCTTAGAAGGCGAAGCCTTATACGATATAGAACTGGGGTTACGTAATGTAACCCAGCTTCTATGAGTATAGGCGCAGCCCTCTAAGGTTCGGGCCCCACTGGCTCCGCGAATAGCTGAAGAAAAGCTGTTGGAGTGGATTGTAGGGCCTACTTCCTATTTATACGGAAGTGAGCCTGGAGGTGGGGCGCACGTCGTAGGTGGGCGTGGAATAAGTCTGTCTTGTAAGAAGCTGTCGGGCTCCCTGATCAGCCTGTCGGGTGTTCTTTTACCCATAATGACCGCCTCGCTGCACATTATCCCTGACAGTGAAAAGGCAAAGAAAGTGGAGAAATTGGCAAAAGCTACATGTTGTGACTGGAGACCACTGACACCAACTCGTTGTACGGCACACCTAATTCATGACAAATGTTCTGCACTCGTTCGCTTTAGGTGTGGCCAAAATGGAAGACAGTCAATTTGCTGAAGTGTGGGCTAGTCAGTTTCTTGAAGTTGCACAGGAGTGGAAGATAGCAGAAAGAATCACCACTGATGAAAGTTGTCTAACTTCAGGCCAATAAGTTAGAGATCATGTCATAATAAAGTTAAAAAGACCTCTGATTCCTCCTACCAGTCTGTCATGCATTCCTTTAATAAAACACAGTTGCATTTGTTGGGGAAATATTTTCCAAGGCCCATAACTTTGACCCAGTTTATCAGTTCATACTGTCCTGACTGAGCACACACACCTGCAACCTTGGCTGCTGTGCTCTCAGTGTTTTGTCTCCCTGTTCCTGCCTGTTGGCGTCAGCTGATAGAGGTGTTATGGTTCTATCTTGTTATGCACAATGTTGATTATTCTCTCTGAACTAGCTAAATACACGGGTCTGGGGTACAGTTCTTCAGAATTGACGTGGCAACTCTACCGTGAAGTCAGAACCTCTGACTCTTTGACTTGTTTTGTGAATTCTCCGGCCGAAGCTCCAAATAAACAGTGTTTGACATCAAAGCTCCATCTCTCCCGTGTCTCCTTTGAGTCGGTGACTCCTGACTCCAATTGCTTCAGAAGTTTCCCCCATTAAATTTGTTTATGTTTCCCCAATTAGAAGTAAATACTATAATTCAAAACTTGGTATTAATCATGAATATTGTGATTATATGTGTATCATCCATTGACCCCACTAGTTAAAAAAAGAAACTTCTTAAAAGTCTTCTATGAGAGCCACTATATTACCATAGTAGTTTGATGAATATAATGTATATATATATATACACACAAAATGAAGGCTAAACCCAACCCTGTTGTAGCTGCCAAATCAAAGACGGCTGGCAATAGCATCAAAGTCCATTTTGAATGTATGTGCACTTGAAAGACGTCCAAGGTGCAGAAAAAGATAGAACTGTGACACCTGTGGTTAGTGAAACATTTAATATGTGCTGACCTTTGACCTTTGACTACCCAAGATAATGCATTTTGTGCAAACACTTTATGTCCATGAAGACAATCTACCAGCCAAAAAATGAGTGTCCTTAATTATCCTCCAAATAGACACTTATTAGAAAGTGTACATTATTTTACTGTTGTATTCCCAATGGAAAAGTTGGTGATACAGTGACTGTCACATACATGTTAAAAAACATGTAGCAAGGCATCAACGAGCTCTGTCAGAGCCTGAACCACCTCTTATAAATAGTGCTGCAGACTGAATTCTCTATTTTTTCTGCATCTCCTTCAGCAAACATGAAAGGTCCTGTATCAAAGAAATGCAGAGCCACACACATAATCTGTAAGTGCAGCACTCAGAAGCGTGGCACTGGCCACATCTAACTTGAGAAGCTGACGCTGAAAAATCATCTTCTTTGACGAGTCTGTATCTTTCATATAAGAAATCATCGTGGAAAGCAAAAGGGTTTTTACAGCCTCTAAATACACTGAACAAAAATATAAATGCAACCCTTTTGTTTTTGCTCCCATTTTTCATGAGGTGAACTCAAAGATCTAAAACATTTTCTATTTGAGAGAAATGGTTATTTTGTGTATATAGAAAATGTTTTAGATCTTTGAGTTCATCATGAAAAATGGGAGCAAAAACAAAAGTGTTGCATTTATATTGCATATATATATATATTTTTTTCCTAAGAGTGCTTCTCACAACCCACACGCCAAGCTTAGCACAATTTCTTTGAATGGTGATGTCAATTTCCAAGATAAATTGTCAAAACGCAAATTTTTAGACAGTAATTTCTTATTTAAAAGATAAGCTACATCGATGAACCATCGCTGTAAGAACTGAAACAGTGTTTTAGGACTGAAAACAGGATTAAACTAGAAATGAACTTGCTAACCTCAAATCCTGCTTCATAGAACAAGTCTCCGGTCTGCTTAAATTCCAACTGGTTCTCACAAAGACACATGCTGCACATTCTCACTTCACCAACACTGCATTCTGTGACAGACGAGGAAGCAGCGAGGTGGGAAAATGAAAGTATCCAAAGCCCCTCCGGCTCCATCTATCTCTCTCTCTCTGCCTCTCTGTCTTTAAGTTTCTCCCTCAGGCCATCACTTCTCTCAACCCTCTGTGAAACAAACGACCTGAGCAATGATAGAAACACCTACACAAACTTGAGGTCTTCTTTCAACCTGCCATGGGAAGACGATTAATAAAGGCCTTAGATTTGAACTCTGCTGAGGAAAAGTGTGGGTGTGTGTCTTTGCAGAGGGTAACACTGCAGAGCTGCTGTTAGTGTGATAATCTGTGAATGTCTGCATGTGTTGTGTGAAAACATCCAGTGAGTGTTTTACATTCCACTTCATGGATTCAAAGTTTACAACCCTGGCTCCTCAAATCATGTCTCCATTCAACAACAAAAGTAATTGGCTAAGCTTATTGCTATCAATGTCACTATACTTGTCTATAGCCGCTTTCACACCAAGTACTTTGCCGTACTTAGTGCCAGCACTTAGTACCCCCAATGGAACTAAGTACAGATCGCGTTCACACCGGAATAAGTTCCCTGAGGGAAGATTGAAGCCGCTGACGTCACTTCTTCTTCTTCTGCTTTGGGTTTACGGGCAGGCCGCAAACCTCTTCACTGCGTATATTGCCACCCGAAGGTCCCGGCTGAAAGTACCCGGAGTTGGGGACTGCCTTCCAAGTAAATCGCCAGAACGCCGACACCTCCTCATCTCCACCGCTCCCATGTTTTCTTTTGTGTTGCCATAAGTTATTCTCTCTCCGTTGGTGCGCGGGGCTAATGCTAATGCCAGCAAATACAATGGCAGCTTCACAAAACTTTTGTACGGGGGCGTGGTTTGCAATTCGTCCAGCCAATCAAAATTGGTACTTTTCCCCCCCCAGGATAGTACCAACTCTCTAGCAGGCACTAAAAATGGGGGTAAAAGTTCTCGGAACTAAGTACTCTTTTTGGTGTGAACGCAAAATTCCAGGCACTAAGGGAACTAAACGGGAAAAGTACGGGGAAAAGTACTCCGGTGTGAACGCGCCTAATGATCTATGATTAAGTTATCCATGTTTGTTTTTTTGCTAATCATTTTTTATCACAGGTATTCCTGAGGACCTCTCAAGGGTTTATTAAAAATAAAGGTGTTCCAATAATATGTATTTGGTTAACGGAAATTCCTTTTATCGCTAGTAATAGAGTGGTGCAGGGATGACGTATTTACCCGGAAGTAAGCTGCGCATGGGTTCCCTCGACAAATAGCAATGGGATTTCTCCATAGGATTTTGGATAATAGCTCCAAATAAGGTTTTCAGATGGTTCTGTGTAAGAAACCATCTGGTGCGTCATATGCCGCATTCATGAGTGAGGCCGTTTTGTTGCATTACTCAAAGAGGACCACTTCAATATTTTAAGAACTATACTCGCTCTGCTGTATAAAAAGCTTAATTATTGTGGTGCATTAAAATATATCTAAAACCTGGTTGATATCATGTAAAGCCTCAAAGGCACTTACTGTAATGTAACTCACCTTCCACAACATAAAAATCCACACTGTTCAAAATACTCCCGCTCTATAATCTGTAGAAGGAAATAAATGATCACATTTCAGACAGAGTATGTGATGAAAGGTAGGAAAAAGGTAAGGTTTGTTGTGAGTGAGAGTGTAGATGAGTTTGGTAAGGAGATTGGAACGTTCTGCTGCGTGAAATGTTGTTTTCCCCATTCATGCCACCTTGCATCTTATCCATTCACAAAAACTCATACTTATTCCACTCACACATTGAAAATGCACAAGAAAGTACACACCTCCTACTCCTGAACATGCAATCATTCACACTCAAAGTTGCAGATTGGCAGATGGTGTCTGCTCGGTCAAACAGGATGAAACATGAAGTAAACACAGTGTGTGTGTGTGTGTGTGCGTGCGTGCGTGCGTGCGTGCGTGCGTGCTTGCGTGCGTGTGTTTGACAGATGGTGCAGTTTTTGCAATTTGTGACTCAAACTGTGTACATTGCAAGTGTAAGGAGTCCCTAAATGCATTTTAGTTTTATGATCAGTTGGTGGAAACAAAACAAAACAAAACAGGACAAAATGGTGATTCAATTCCTTAACAGCTACAAGTATGAAAAGTTTCACTGCAGTAATGAACAATTTAGAAATATGTGAATAACAACTTCAATAGAACTTGTTTAATGTAACTATTATTTTGCAAATACATTGGTACATTGCTCAAAAGCAGCATATAACAGGGTTCGGTGCTTGCTTTAGGTAACCTCGTCAGTCCATTTTTGGTCAGATCGGCACTTGAAGCAGCAACCCTTCGGTTCCCAAGCAATTCCCTAAAGACTGAGCTATTGCCGGCCCACATGTACAAATTCAAAAAAACTCATACTGTGCACAGAGAATCAGAACATCACAAAATAAAACATACGGCTCTTTCATTTTATAGGCCTTGTTGTACTTTTGTTATTACTGAAACACAACAGTAGCATAATCAGTAATGCATCACTATACACCGAATAATAGTGTAGGTTTCTTATTACTTATAATGTGACATGTAAGTGAAAAGTAGAATGCAATAAATCACATTTTGAAAACATCTTTTGTAAGTGGAC
The DNA here is from genome assembly GCF_902827115.2 of Pseudochaenichthys georgianus. Classification (NCBI taxonomy): domain Eukaryota; kingdom Metazoa; phylum Chordata; class Actinopteri; order Perciformes; family Channichthyidae; genus Pseudochaenichthys; species Pseudochaenichthys georgianus. Next base: position 8,340,593 of record NC_047509.1, read on the forward strand.
CGGTAGGCTTCTCTTTGAAATCCTCAAACGATTATGCTCTCCTTCTATGTAAGCCCTTTTCACGGATAAATGAACCACATTTGCAGTCGTCCAGGAAACAGTGGAGACCTTGCTTTGTGTCACGTCCTTGGTAACATTAGGACCTGAGGTTTAAACCTACCTGTTTGATCAGCTTCCCAGAACATCTACTTCCGTGACAAGCCCATTAGCTTCTTCAAACATGTCTAGATCACACTGAACTTGCTCTACCATCACTGAACTGCTGCACTGTCTACCAGCCTTCCTTTCTACTTTGAGCTTTGCTTTGATGAATCAAATCATTCATACTTATCAAAGGTCTTGTAATGTTTCAATAGCTTGAATTCATCTTCATTTATTTAAGTGAAAAGTAGCTTTTGTGTGAAGCCATATCTATGGACGATGAGTTACTGAAGTAAACAGAAGGTGTTTAGTATGTAGGGCTGAGTAGGGAGACACACAATATTGATTATCTTTTCCACCATGTGAGAAGAGCTTATGCAATTAAATAAGAATTTAGTGTGCACCATAACAACACAATGAGTGTAACTATAGCCTCATTAGTCTAACTCCATTAGTCCCCCTTATTATCACCTATAGCTTATGTTAACACTACAATTCATGCATACGTGAACAGAATGATTTCACACAGGCTCAATATGATGCTACACATTTAAGCAGGACCTATTGTGTTTCTTTGAGTTTCCTGAAACACTCCCCCCCCCCCCCCCCCCCCCCCCCCCCTGCCTGAAATGCATCCATTGGACTTCTTTGTTTATTTCTGCTACATAGTGACATCATTATATAACACTCGCGCTTCCATTGGCTAGTGCTTCAACACATTGTGTGGGACAGGCTAAGGGGCTAAGCAGTTGACCAATCAGAACAGATTCGGCCAGCTGACCAATCAGAGCAGACTGAGCTCTGGTTTTAGACAGAGGGTGAGTAGAGGTGCTGCAGCACAGGCAGTATGAGAAAATGAGAGCTTTTTGAACATAATAGCATGTTAACATGTCATGGAAAGATTTTTGGATGATCTTTTACTCATAATTTTGCAAGGCATTCAAGGGGCTCCTTGCCGTAACATAATAAAGTGCTTTAACACCAAGCCAAAGTGCTGAGACCTGAGAGATGAAAGGGTGCCACAAATACGAGTCAAAGTATTGAGAGAATGCGTTTTCCTTTCATCTCAAAACCAAGAGCACCGCAACATAAAAATCAGTGGTTACATTTTGTAGACCGATGTTTTGTATCCTCGTCCGCCAATGTGTCGGAAATTAATTTCCTTTCCTTTTTAAGAGTAAATGAAACAGGACAGGAAATGGAGAGCTGTGGGGCATGACATTCAGCTTTTGTTCCCGGTGAATGCAGGCATTGCTGGTGCTACTTTGGCTGCGGCCCCACGAGGACGAATTCGGTCGTTTGCGTTACTGTTTAGTGTCATATAGACCGTTCGGCCACACGAGGACGACCGAATACAGCACTAAACGACTGAGGAAACGACAACGGGTCCCAAGGTGGATAGAAATGCATACGCCACTCTCTGGGGGGTCAAACAGCTCCGTATGTGCGCCCTATACGGACATTTTCAGATCACTGATAGTGATTGCGCAATAGCCCCGCCTCTCCCCACCTCTTCTGCTCACCTCCGCGCCAGTGCTGAAGTGTTTCGCCACCAACAACAACAACAATGGCGGATCGCAGAGTTGCTATCGTGCTCCGGACGCTATTGACCATGCTACAGTTGTTTGTGCAACATCTACAGCAGGGGTGGGGAACCTTTTTCCTCTCAAGGGCCATTTCAATGTTTACAATATCCTCAGAGGGCCGTACAAGTTATTGACCTCTGCTTAAAAAAACTAAAATCACAGCCCATTCATTTCATTCTGTGCAAAGAAAAAGCAACCTCTTAATCCAGATATCTCACCATGACTCGCGTATGCACGTGCACGGTGCGGCGTGACCACCAAAACAGAAAGATATGGACACAAGATGTGTGCAAATGTATTTAGTTTCCTGTCCATGTGAACATGATTTAAGTGTGGGGGGGGGGGGGGGACCTAACCTCCTCTAGGGGGCTCTGCCGGGAAGGTTTTTTTTTTAAATGTTGAAGTTAAAAGCATCAATCTGGTGCACTTTGAGAGCAAAATTAGGAGATCTATGGATACATCTCTCAACACCCAGATGAAACAGAACTGGAACCAGATTTATTTTTCTTTATGAATATTTGACAAATCACTCTCCTTTCAAACTGTATTCTTCTTTATTAATAACAACTTTTTTTTACTGTCATATAGTATTTTATACCTGTTTACTTTATTCTCATATAAAGATGTGCCTTTACCTCACTGGTTGGAGAAAAAGCTTCTTATATTCGTTAGCATAGCTAGCTAACCAGATGCTAATAACAACAAAGTTATTGACTGTATGATCAGTATGACAGATGAACAGATCGCCACTGGGTTTACAACTAAAGCCACAGCCACGCAAAAACTGCGGCATGTGTACGGCTCCTTATGGCTGGAGCGGCGTTATGGTGCTCTCCGTCAGAACTGCACCCTGTCAATTGACACATATACCACGTAATGACACGTTAGACTCGTGTTGTGTTCAAGAACCCTGACCTTGGCCAGGAAAAACAGGTACTCGTTTGTTTAATTTTTTTGCGGTCTAGATTTCTTAAATTTTTTTCTTTTTTGCGTGTGTTTATAAATTACCTCGAGGGCCGTACCAAATTGTCTCGCGGGCCGTATACGGCCCGGAGGCCGGAGGTTCCCCACCCCTGATCTACAGCAATAATGATGAGGCAATAGCCCCGCCTCTCCCCACCTCTGCTGCTCACCCCCACGTCAAAGTAAACTGCACCCTGAATTCAGATTATTTATCTTTCTCTCGCGAGTGAAGTCTAATCTGACAGGGCGGAGACACGCAGCTCTGCTCACCTGAAGCTCCTCCCGCTGCAGCAACACACACACTTCAAGTCAGATCATCACCCTTAGCTATTTTAATTACCTCTCAAACTCCCTAAACTAGTTATAAATATGTTTATTTTTACAGTCGGCCGGGTCACTGATTACTGGATGAGCTGCTGCATGAGACAGACACTGACGCTGTCCGAAGAGAGGGAGGAAAAAGAGAGGCTCCGTGTATTTTATCATTATATTATATAGAGTCGTTATTCATTTGTTTTAAAGCTCAATAAATAACAAAGAAGACCTTTGACCGGCACTTTTATAATTGTGTCCGGAAGATTTAAACTTTAATACACGCTGACTGGCGAAAAACTCTGCCCGGTTCCCTCGGCCCCCACCGCGGAGAATAAACAGAAGGGCAACCATGACAACCATGCTTCTTCGCTGCTTTTGTGGAAGAAGTTACAGCACCACGTAGAGGCTCCTGCATATGTACTGCAGCTTCTCCAGCGGTTGGAGCTAAACGGAGCGGTCTTGTGTGGGCAGACACTATCCGGATAATTATTGCATGTGGACGGAATCCGTTTGCGATTGCGTTTGCGTTAATCCTATGCGTTTAGCCGTTTTCGTCCTCGTGGGGCCGCAGCCTTTATCTCCAGCATGGAGGAGGACATTTGCTCATGCAGGTGCTAACACAGACACACACATTAACACGTGCCTGCTGGAAAACACTGTGATAACCTGCCATGCAATCTGCCAAAAACATAAAAGTAGAGAAAGATAATCATAAATATGAGGATCCTCTCACTATATTATTGCTACATTTATCATTTTTGAACCTTCTAAACACATACATTATTTTAAGAAAACCTTTAATAAGCTGCTTTTGCTGCAAAGCCTCTTGCATCTTGTTTGGCAGTATGTATGCGTCTTTGACAGTTTCCTTGGAGCTAACTAGGAACTTCAAATATTACCTCTAGTTAAAAAAACATAGCACTGCATGCTCCCAAATGAAATATGTTGTTTTAGCAACATTTTAAAAAAGCTAAATGTCTTCCCTATCCTGTGCAATGTGTGAGAAAGAGACCTTAGGAATGGTGCTTTCGTTGTGAAGACTCCTCAACTCTCACCAAATAACTTTTTTCTTTAAAAGTACTCATCAAAACGAATTGACATTTTTTTGTTTTAAATTACTTTATTGATTGGATAAGGTCAGCTGGGCTTTGTTGTCATGGTTACAGTAATAACTACCTGACTACTAATGTTAGGGAGCTGCCGTGGTCATGGCTAAAATAATCCAACGCTGATCATCCACACTTGCCTCCTCTCTGTGGAAAGTGTTTTTGCTGTATAAAGGTGTCACACAACGTCCTACTTTTTAACTAAAGGACAGAAGTTGTAACTCTTATAGTGCTAGACAGCTTTGTTGCTTTAGTTTTTTTATTGGACATTTCCTGACACTTCTATCGCAGTCATTTTTTATGAAAGCCCGGCTTCGAATGTTCGAACATGCAGGTCAGAAATATACAGTTAATGTAGCTCCTTACTCAATAAAGGTCAGGTGCTTATCCTCTTTCCTACAATCTTTTCCCAAAGCTCACCTTTGAGACACAATTTGGCTCATAGCTGTGAGACGCTTTCCCAATAAGCAGTCCGTAGTGAAGTTAACGTTTTTGGATATCCAATAAAGAAAGAAAACAAACAATAATCAAAGTAGCACCATACCGTCAACAGAAAATATCAGAGCAAGTTCACTCTCTTTGTCATCCACAAACCCCAAACAAACCACAGGTGTCCTAAATCCCATAAACCAGACCCGTGTGACATTTACCGTAACAATAATGATAATTATAAAACAACAAACAATGTCTCAATAGGAATTTTGGCTCTTACACTCATTAGCTGACAGACATATAGCACTATCATCTTGTAAAAAAGGAAGAAAATCCTGATTCTGTTGTTGCAATAAAACTAGTTCCAACCCAATGCACAACAATAATTTTGTATTACTGCAGATTTTTATTCCATATTTTATTCCTTCTATTCCATTCCATTGCAAAAGAAATACTGTTATATTTTACTATATTTTAAATGATTTTAAATATTTTTCTAGTTCTCTATCTGTGTTTTGAATTCTTGTTTTTATGCACCATGACACCAAGTC